>NC_028352.1:1940066-2134442 GCF_000741045.1 Vigna radiata var. radiata
CCCAAACCGATAACTCAACCCAGAATGTCAGCCCAATCTAAATCTGCCTGTTCAAACAGAAAACCATGCTGGTCTCAGGGCCTAATCTAGGCCCAACGCTGCTCGGCACCGCCAGTCCTAGTCGTGACCACCCATAGCTGCTCCACTGGTGCAACCACCACAGTCACCTCCGCAGGAAAGAACCCTCCAACGTCAATCAATAGAACCCAAAGAATCATTCCCAACGAAACAAAACTCTTGAATGAGAATTTTCCCAAATCAGAAACCACTTGCTAAACTCCCAAATGCAAAAATTGAATCGAAAGAATATAAGAAAATTCCCAATTCAAAACCCTAACCATCCCAATCAGAACCTTAATCCCAATAAAAAAAACACAGACCTGCAGAAGATCAAAACCAACCCAAACGCGAAAATGGCAATCCAAAGATCTGGTGAACACACAAAATCCTAATCGAAAAAAAATCGAAAGAGGGGATAAGAAGAATAAAGTCTCTGTCCTTGAATCGTGAAAGTCGCCACCAACACACACTGCCACGAAGCGAACGTCGTCTCCTCAACGTGCCTCTACCACGCAGTCGTCGCGCCCTCGCCGACATTGCCGCACCAACGGTGATCTCTCCAACTTGAGTTGCCCGAGCAAGAAAGAGAGAAGAAAGAAACTAGAGTTTTGAACCCCGTTAGAAACGCCACTCTTGCGACCTCNTCGTTCTCGCTGCAACCTGGTCGTGTCTCTCACCTTCATCATTGTACTCTCACCGTTGTTCATGGAAAAGGAGAAAAGAAAGGAAAGAAGCTCCCTTCTACCGTNAGCGTTTCAGGACCAGAGAAAATAGGAAAGGAAAAATGAGTCACTGGGAGTGACTCCCCTTCCAAAAGAATGAAAACTGGACCCCTTAATTGGGTCCATAGGTTTAATCCCACTCTGATTCAGAATGAAAAGAAAACTAAGCTTATACGGAAAAAAGAATTTACTCTCAAATTAAGTTTCTAATAAACCAGAAACTTTTATTAACAAAACCCTAAACTTAATCAATCCTTGATTTACCAAAAATCTCAAAACCTTGATTTTAGTGTTAATTATGATTAGGTGAAAACCTAATTTTATTATATCCCAAAAAAAATAAAATCAAACCTTCATTTGGAAAAGAATTCACTCACGTGAATTCTTATTTTGGAAGAATTTAATAAGAATTTAAGGAATTCAAGTGAATTCCTAATAGCATTTAATGATGGGAATTCTAAAACCAATTCATATACTGTAATCTTCAATAATAAATACAAAGATTGAAAAGCTAAAAAAGAAAAAAATCAAGATCATACTTATAAACATTCATGCAAGTAAATACTCCAAATCAATAATATCATCACATTCATTATATAATATCATAAAGGTAAGCTTCCCATACCTTAGCCGATAAAAAAATTAAGCTTTCACCCCTTCTTCTACAGACTCTCCTTCCTTTCAGTCTCTCTGTCTAATACTTTCTTTTTCCTCTTCTCACCAAAGTAACACAAAAGTAACGTAACTCTTTTTTTGTTTTCCGTTCTTTATAAATAAAATTTAAAGTAACTGCTCTTCCTAAAATCTTTCACCCTTATTCCTAAAATCTCTCAAGCATATTATTTTAAAAACACAACTGTTTTATCTTTTATTTTTCTATTTAATGTATGTCTTTACTTTCAATACTCCTATTTATAATATATGCACCCCAATTAAAAAAATGAAAAAGACATTTTTTGCCCTTAAGCATACATATCTACCAGTAAGCCAACACATCACATTACAATAACATAATAAAATATAGAATTTTCTCGGGTCTTACATTCACCCCACCTAAAAAAAATTTTCGTCCTCGAAAATTGATCTATTCGGCAAAAAGGTAAGGATATTCTTTCTTCATGAACTCTTCTAACTCCCAAGTCATCTCTTGCGTAACTTCATCCCAAAGCACCTTTACTGTACGAATGTCTTTGCCTCTTAATTTCTTGGTTTGCACATCTAATACTCGTACCGGTCCAGCCTCTATGGTTAAATCTTCCTTAACTTGGACGTCATCCACCTCTAACACATGATTAGGATCTGGAATGTACTTCCTCAATTGAGACACATGAAAGACGTTATGCAAGTTTCCCAACTGGGGTGGTAGTGCTATCTCATATGCTACTGGACCAATCCTCCTAAGCACTTGATATGGTCCAAGAAACTTCGGAGACAACTTTCTCGATTTAATAGCTCTCCCAACTCCTGTCGTTGGTGTTACTCGCATAAACACATGATCTCCAACTTCAAACTCTAGTGGTCTCCGTCTTTTATCTGCATAAGACTTTTGCCTACTCTGTGTTGCCTTCATTCTCTCTTGAATCATCTTCACCTTGTTAGTAGTCTGCTGCAACAGATCAGGGCCTACTGTTACTGATTCTCCATCTTGAAACCAACACAATGGCGTTCGACATCTTCTTCCATACAATGCTTCAAAAGGTGCCATACCGATGCTAACATGGTAACTATTATTGTAAGTGAATTCGACCAACGGTAGAACCTCACTCCAACTACCAAGATGATCTAAAACACACGCCCTCAGCAAGTCTTCTAAGGATTGAATGGTTCTTTCGGATTGCCCGTCAGTCTGAGGATGGTATGCCGAACTCATCTGTAACTGTGTGCCTAAAGATCTCTGCAATGTTTGCCAAAACCTCGATGTAAACCTCGGATCTCGATCTGAAACGATACTTGCAGGCACTCCATGCAACCTCACTATCTCTTGGATATATAGTTCTGCCAGCTTCTCCAACGACATTCGCTGATTGATCGGTAGAAAATGAACACACTTTGTCAACCTGTCCACAATTACCCAGATGGAATCATAACCCTTCGGTGATCTCGGTAAGTGAGTTACAAAATCCATCGAGATACTATCCCATTTCCATTGAGGAATCTCCAACTGCTGTAACATCCCTCCCGGTCTCTGATGTTCTACCTTAGCCTTCTGACATACCAAGCACGATGATACAAACTCGGCCACATCTTTCTTCATTCCACTCCACCAGAAAGACTCTTTTAAATCCTTATACATCTTAGTCATGCCAGGGTGTATACTGAGACGACTCTTATGGCCCTCTTCTAAGATCATCTTTCTTAACTGTGTCTTTGCCGGAATGCAAACTCTACTCTTGAACCGAAGGATACCGTCAACACCTAAAACAAAATCTTTAGCTCGATCTGTACCCAACAGTCCAACTATGTGTTGCAACTCTTGATCTTCCATCTGTTCTGCCTTTATCTGTTTTAAGAAGTCACTAGTGATTGCCAAGTGACTACACCAGATATGGTCTTGATTTACCTGTACACCTAAGTTCATATCTCGAAACTTCTCAACTAACTCTAGTTCCTTCACCATCAAAGCAGCCATGTGAACTTTCTTTCTACTCAGGGCATCAGCAACAACATTTGCCTTACCCGGATGGTATTGCAACTCAAAATCGTAGTCCTTCAGGTACTCCATCCACCTCCTCTGACGCATGTTCAACTCCTTCTGATCAAACAAGTACTTCAAACTTTTATGGTCGCTAAAGACTTGAAAACGCGCTCCATAAAGATAATGTCTCCATGTCTTTAAAGCAAACACCACTGCAGCCAACTCAATGTCGTGTGTAGGATAATTTTTCTCATGCACCTTCAACTGACGAGATGCATACGCCACTGGTCTTCTACCTTGCATCAACACACAACCCAACCCTTGATACGATGCATCACAGTATACTTCAAAAGCTTCCTCGGTGTCTGGGATCACTAAGACTGGAGCCATCGTCAATCTCTTCTTCATTTCCTCGAAACTCGCCTCACACTTATCTGTCCAAACAAACGGTTGATCCTTACGGGTCAACTGTGTCAGTGGCCCCACTATCTTTGAGAATCCGTCTACGAACCTCCGATAGTAGCCTGCTAACCCTACGAAGCTTCTCACCTCCGTCACCGTCGTTGGTCGTTCCCATTTCAACACTGCCTCAACCTTTGTTGGGTCTACCGAGATTCCTTGAGCAGATATCACGTGTCCCAAAAATTGAACCTCCTCCAACCAGAACTCACACTTAGACAATTTACCATACAATTGACGCTCCCTTAAAATTTCCAACACCATTCTCAAGTGTTCAGCATGCTCCTCGCGGTCCTTGGAGTAGATTAGAATGTCATCAATGAACACAACAACAAACTTATCAAGACAAGGCCGAAAGATCCTGTTCATGTAGTCCATGAAAATTGCTGGAGCATTCGTCACTCCAAAAGGCATCACCACATACTCGTAGTGTCCGTAGCGTGATCTGAAAGCTGTCTTCTGCACATTCTCTGGTTTTACTAAGATCTGATGATAACCAGACCTCAAGTCAATCTTCGAGAACACGCTGGCTCCCTTCAACTGATCTAGCAAGTCGTCGATCCTTGGTAACGGGTACTTATTCTTGATAGTAACTTTATTCAATTGTCGGTAATCTACACACAACCTCGAACTTTCATCCTTCTTCTTTACGAGCAACACTGGCGCTCCCCATGGCGATACACTAGGTCGAATAAACTTCTTCTCTAACAGGTCTTCTATCTGCTTCTTCAACTCTGTTAATTCAGCCGGAGCCATTCTATAAGGAGCCATAGAAATTGGTCCAGCTCCTGGTATCAAGTCAATTGCGAAATCAACTTCCCGACTAGGTGGCAAACCTGGAACTTCATCTGGAAACACATCAGCATACTCCTCCACTACTGGGATATCCACAATTTGCTCTTCTGTACTCTTTTTCTTCTCCGTTGCTATCACCACAAAACAGACTGCTCCTTCTTTGATATCTTGCAAAACTTCTCGAGAGGTAATCATTTGCACCTGTTCTTCTGTTGGGAAAATAACCTTCTGTTGACCGCAATCAATGAGAACACCATTGGTCGTCAACCAATCCATCCCCAAAATTACATCTAAGCCTTCCAGCGGTAGACACACCAAGTTAACCTTGAATTTGCGTCCCGCCACTTCTAACGAACACCCAATACAGACTGAACTTGTTAAGACTTGCCCCGATGTTGGTGTAGAAACCACCAACTCGCTCCCCAAATCATACACAGGTAATTCAAGTTTCCCCAAACAAGCAAAGGATATAAACGAGTGTGTTGCACCCGAGTCAAAAAGAACATGAACACATCTACCATTCAAGAAACAAGTGTCTTGAATCAAGTTACCTGACTGAGACGCTTCAGCCCCCGTCATAGCAAAGACTCGTCCTGCTGCCTTCGGTTTCTCTCCAGAAAACTTCTGTGTCTGTGTTGCTCCTCCTGGTATCTTCCTATCAGGGCATGAAGATGCAAAGTGTCCTGGCTTATGGCAGGAGAAACATTTCCTCTCTTCAGGCTTGTGAACTGTCAGTCTTGGACAATTTCTCCTAATATGGGGACCTCCACACTCGTAGCATTTCAAGCCTCCAAAGCCTCTCTGCTGTGGTCTAGCATACGGTTTCTTCTGATTCCTACCTCCAGAGAAACTAGCCTTCTGAGGTCTCACCACACGATGCTGACTCTCCTCCATTCGCTCTGCCACCAAGGCTTGCTCTACCAACTCTGGGAAATCATTAATTTTGAGGTGAATAAGTGCTTTCATTATCGGATGGCGAAATCCTTGCTCGAACCTCCTGCACTTCCATGCCTCAGTCAGACCCTGTGTATAGAATCGAGCCAGATACTCGAATCTCAACTTGTATTCTTGCACTGACATACTTCCTTGTCGTAATTCTAGAAATTGTCTCTCCCGCTCCTGCTTGGCACTGGCTGGAAAGTACCTCTCCAAGAATCTATTTCTAAAATCTCCCCAAGTGGCCACTTCTCCTCGAGCCTCCATTGCTGTTCGCATTCCACGCCACCAATACTCTGCCTCACCTGCTAGCATATAAGTGGAGAAGACCAACTTCTGACCCTCTGTGCATTCTATTGCTTCAAAGATTTTCTCGAGGTTGCAAATCCAGTCATCAGCCTCATCTGGAGTAGTCTTTCCATTAAACTTGACAGGGTTGTGGCGCAGGAAGTCATTCATACCTACCCGGTGCGTGTTTGTTTGGACATTTTGTGGCCCTTGTTGCGTCAGCTGCGCCAGTTGCGCCTGTTGTCCCTGTAACACATCTGCTATCTGCTGAAAAGCCCGCGCGAAATCAGCAGTAGCTCCGGTAGGGGTAGGTGTTCTTCTTGGGCTTGACATCTTGTCAATTATAAACGCACATAATTAAGAAAACTTGTATACCAACATCAAAATCATAAAACAAGACTAGTCGAGCTCACTCCCCAAAAGCCCCAAAGGAGTTTTCGAAAACTTGTCCAAGACTATCAGATTCAAAGCGTGAGGAGAAGAAATGTTACTTTTGCCATAAGCCTGGACACTTCACATCTTCGTGTCCAGAGAAGAAGATACCAGGAGGGAAGTCAATGGCAGCAGGACGAGTCTTTGCCATGACAGGATCCAAGGCGTCTTCGTCAGGTAACTTAACCGAAGACACGTGTTTCTAGAATGGTAGTTGTATTCATGTTCTTTGTGACTCGGGTGCAATGCATTTGTTTATACCCTTACCTTTGTGTTGATTAGATCAATTTTCGGGGACGAAAATTCTTTTGAGGTGGGGTGAATGTAAGGCCCGAGAAAATTCTATCTTTTATTATGTTATTGTAATGTGATGTGTTGACTTGTTGGTATATATGTATGCTTAAGGGCAAAATGTCTTTTCCATTTTCATAATTGGGGTGCAGATATTATAAATAGGGATATAGGAAGTAAAGGCATATATTAAATAGAAAAATAAAAGATAAAGCAGTTGTGTTTTTAAAATAATGGTTGAAAGATTTTAGGAAAAGCAATTACCTTAAGTTTTATTTAAAAAGAAAGAAAAAGGTAAAAAGAACGTACGTTACTTTTGTGAAAAAAAAAAGGAAAGAGAAAGCATTAGACAGAGAGACTGAAGGGAAGAAGAGTCTGTGAGTGAAAGCTTATTTTTTTATTTGCTAAGGTATGGGAAGCTTACTTTTCTTTATTGTATGATGTATGTGGAAACTTTCTTGAATATCTTTTATGATGTATGTAAAAACTTTCTTGAATATCTTCTATGATATATGTGGAAACTTTATTGAGTATCTTTTATGATTACGAAAAACTATTTTTGCATTTAAATGATAATTAATTTACTTGAATACTCAATATGGTGATTGAATATTTTGATATGGAAGGATGATGTTTAAAATTTTGATTGGTATTTTTTAATCATTGCATTGTTGATTTTTTTGTATTACGTTAGTGTCATCTTGAATTCAAGGAATTGAATTCTACCTAAGTGAATTATAAAAATTCACGTAATTAAACCTATAGGAATTCACGTGTTGAATTCTTTCCCTGAAGATATTAAAAGTTCCTTTTTTTTTTCTTCTTTAGGAATATACTAAAAGTAGGGTTTTCAAATAATTGCAATTAAGATAAAAATTAGGGTTTTACAGATTCTTTAATTAAGAGTTAATTGGTGTTAGGGTTAGTTTTTAAAACTAAATCCCTAATAAGTGACCAAGTCAATTGTTTCTAAGCCCAGATCTCTTTCTCTTTCCGTTTCCAATTGGGCTTGAATAAATGCAACCCAATTAAGGGCCCAACTCTCAATTTTTTTGGTAGGAGTCAGATTCTCAGGGGCTCATTTGGTTTTCTTTACTTTTCCTGAAACATACACATCAGAAGCGAAGCTTCTTTCCTTTCTCTTCTCCCTTTTCTTGCGAACAGCAGTGAGAATGCAGTGATGAGAGACGCGATAAGGTTGCGGCGGAGGCGCGACGATTGTGCGAGGACATGGTCATCCTGGCTTTTCTCGATTCTCTTCGTGTTGGCTCGCAGGAAGGCGCGGCTATTGCGCGGTGGAGGTGCAGGAAGGCGCGATGAAGGCTCCTGCGTTCCGCGAAGAGAGACTCTACGTGTTGCAATTAGGGTTTCGTTGGGGATTTTGGAGTTTTCCTGTTCTCATCTTCGATTCTGATTTTGGGGATTTCTAGGAATTCTTTTGATTTGAGATATAAGGTTGATTCGCATTGAGTTAGGGATTTGTGTTTTGTTTCGGTGTATTGGGATAGAGTTTCTGGTTCATTTTGGCTTAGATTTCTCGTCGTGATTTTTAGGGCAGCAGCAACCGTTACGCGGTGGTTGGCAACGAAGTCGTGATGGCTGCAGCTAGGTTGGCGGCGGCAAGCACTGTTGGTGGTGGCAAGCTAGGGTTTTGGTTTGGACTGGCAATTTTTGGATTCGATTAACAGTTTGGGCCGCAGGCCCAATGAGCAAAAACTTAACATTTAACCATAATAATCAGAATTGCCAGGGACGTGTGCAAAATTCATAACTTTAATTACTAAAATTAAAGTGTAAAGGAAGAGATGGTGTTATTATTTTATAATATTAATTCTTATAATTATAAGAGGAAAATTGTTATTATTTAATTAGTAATTAATTGTAATCAAATTAATTTATTGGAAAGAGAAATTAATTTGATTTGAAAAGGAAGGTAATTAAAGATGAATTGTTAATCAAAATAATTTAAAATAATTATTTTGGAATTAGTTAATTAATTTACTTTCAAAAATAGAAGTAGTGAGATTTTAATGATTAATTAAGTTAATAATGAGTTATTATTTTGAATTGAGTTGTGACTCTTAAATTATTATAGAAATCTATATTGTTTTCACATAAGACTTTATATTGATGTGTAAGTGATGAAAAATAAGGTGTGAATAGTATTTAGTTTGATTATGGATTATATTTGGTTGACTTTATTAGTATTATACAATTGAGGAGAGAGACTTGTTTATCCTGTACCTAGTAAATCCTGAATTATGAATTATCTACTGTACGACTGTAAACCTGTATGGGGAAGCTACAGGCAGTATGATTGTGAACCTGTATGGGGAAGCTACAGNAACCTGTATGGGGAAGCTACAGGCAGTATGATTGTGAACCTGTATGGGGAAGCTACAGACAGTATGATTGTGAACCTGTATGGGGAAGCTACAGGTAGTGTGATTATAAACCTGTATGGGGAAGTTACAGGTAGTGTGATTATAAACCTGTATAGGGAAGTTACAGGTAGTGTGATTATAAACCTGTATGGGGAAGCTACAGGTGGTACGGTTGTGAACCTGTATGGGGAAGCTACAGGTGTTTGTTTGGGAACCTGTATGGGGAAAGCTACAGGTGGTAGGGTTAGGTACAGAAGATAAACCAATGTCCTTCATGAAAATGTTGAGAATTCATAATAACTTGTGTCTAGAGATGATGTTGATAAGGATAAATGTGGTAGTATAGTAATGATATAGTTAATGAGAATGTTAATGATGATCATAATGATTCTGTTTGTAGATAGCATTATAGATAGTGAACTATTGTTAAGTTGTGTTTACGTATCTTGTACACATTTTATTTTATTGCTATTGGTTGTGTTATGGTGGCTTACCCATATTTGTTTGTGCTTGTGGTTGTGTGTGTCTTGCGATGATCGTATGACCTTGGTTATACGGGAGCAGGGGGTGTAGTAGATGCTCCAGATTCATGATAGCGACGTGAGAGTGGGGGACAACCTGATTTAATTAAAGCTTTGAATTATAAATTTCAGAAATAATGTAATTGGATTTACTTTAGTTCGTTGTTAATCTTATAATTTTTGGTATTTTGTCATTGAATTTCTACGATGATATGATGATTTTAAAAGTTTTAATTTTTCTCATAATCCGGACACCTAATATATCGGGATGTTACAGAATTTGAGAGTAATTTTTTTTTTTTGTTTTTTTGAGTGGATCTATGAGTAATTGAGAGTAGATTTGGAAGTAAAGTTTGTGAGAATTAATGTAGGATATGATTGATGTGACAGATTTAAAATATTGTTTAATGGGTAGAAATTGAAGATTACCAAAATGTCCCTAATTATTAATGTAATATAAAATCATAATTTTTAATGTTATATTTAATTGTAAAAAAGTTTATAAAAAGTAAAAAAATAACGTTAATTATTAAAATGTAAAAAATGATAAATTTATTAAATTGAAATAAATAATAATAATAATAATAATAATTATATTATTATTAATTTATGTTTTGTGAAAAGTATTCAGTATGCACTCATGAAGAAAGCACTATTATTATTACATTGAAAAAAAAGTAATGTATAAGGATAAAACAGGAAAATGGCCATGAATCATTGCAAATCCGCACTCATGAACGAAGATAAGAAAAATGCTTTCTCCTGCAAATGTGTGCTTTCACTCACTCGCATATCAGCACAAGCGAACAAAAATATTTTCTAAATCCATCTTCGGTAATTCTCACAAACAGTAAATTACCTTCATATGAACACACACTAACTCTCTTATATAATATTTTTAGAAATCTTTTTTTTTTAAAATTTTTTACTTTTTCTCTAAACTCTAAATTTTTCCTTTTCCTAATTTACAGTTAGTTTAGGTTTTTGTATGCATGTGGGGTGGTTTTCTTTTGCATGTGTTTTCTAAAGAACCTTTGTTCAATTAGGATTAGTATGGCGTGAATTGATTCTTATTGTTAGAAGTGGGTTTTTAGGCCTAACTCAACCTCACAAAACATATATATTTTAATTTGGCCTTATCTCTAGTCGATGTAGGACTTCCAACACCCCACTTAGAACTCGCTAGGATAGACTTTAACCATGACTCTGATACCATGTTAGAAGTGGGTTTTTAGGCCTAACTCAATCCCACAAAACTAGCTTGTAAGGTGAGGTTTGCACCTCACTTATGTATTATAATTTGGCCTTATCTCTAGTCGATGTGGGACTTCCAACACTTATTAAGAATTCATAAATTGTAATAAGTATGATAGTGATTTATGATGAAATTAGCTAATGAATGTGTTTTAGAGTGATAATTGTACGTGTTTGAAGAAATTGATTGAATTTGGTTGAAGAGTGATGAGGATCTAAATGAGAAAATTGGGTTGTATGTTGAATTTGATATATGAGTTGTGAACATAAAAAATAAAAACATGGAAGAGTGTTCTAATATATAATGAGTCAATTTTGATTAAACTAGCTGAATTAATGAATTTAGTTAAAAATGATATATATAATTGGAAGATTAGTTAATTGGATTTATAAAATGGTAGTGATTAGTGTGTTGTTAGTTTAGTATTGTATGACTTTATTTAAAGATGGTTGAGTTTAATTCAATTAGTATTAGAGGATGCTTTGATTTTATGAAATCCGAGTTTTGTTGTCTATAAAATAGTTTCGTGAGACCATGTTTAGCACTTCATGAATTAAGAGTTTGATATATTAAAATATTTTGAAGTTTATTAAGTTAGAAATAACACAAGAAAAGTCAAATTGTTTAACTAAAAAAGGAAGAAGTTTTGCTATTTGGTGCAACATTATGCGCTAGTTGGATAAGGGCGATTAACTTGATCAACGTTGCGATACTTTAATATCGTAGGACATAACAAAGATAGTAAATTTGTTGACTTGTTTGCGTTGAGCACCATATTTATACCGTTAGTCACTTCCCTTTTTACAGTCATGAGTATTCTTTGGAAAATTTAGATTCCTGCTTCCTTCCTTAATAGTTAGATATCAAGTTGAAATTTTGACACTTAGTCATAGACACATAAATCTTTATTTTGATTGGGATATATGATTTGAGATCGTGGTTACAATAAAACTATTTAATGTAATAGAAAATAAATCATGAAATACTAACATGTAAATTGAAATAAATAATGAGCGATTTATGTTATGAAATGAATTTGAATTGAGATAAAGTACATATATATGAAATGATGTAATGATTTAAGATTTTATGAGAATCTCTTGAATAAGCTATTTGTGATATATTTGTGGTTCCTAGTTTTCTTTTGGATGTGCTTATTATCTTGGTAATGTTTACTCGAATTAAGATATATACAAATTGAATGATGAGCTAAATATTCCTATAATGAAAATCCTACAATTGGTTTTGTGTGGAGTATATTGATGACAAGAACGGAATGATATCATTTTGACTTAATAGTAATTGGATTCATATATATGAAAAGAATTAATTATGATAATCGAAAAAAGTTCATCTAAAATGTTGACTCTGGTTAAACTCGTAAGGTATACAATTTACCATGGCATACAATATAGATTGAAAAAAGCTTAAACATATTATAATTATAAATAATTAAGTAATGGGAGACGCATAATCAATTTAGTTAGTCAATACAAGAGTCTTCCAAAGACTAAGTTTATAGTTAATGGTATGACAATGAAATACGAGAATCTTTATGTTTAGACGATGATGACATGAATTGTAAAGTTAACTTGTTATTTTCTAAATCTATAGTTTACACAATTTTAATTTAAAACTTAAAGATAGTATAAAATCTATCTATGTGATCAGACGATTCAGTTAAATATCCAAATAAATTAAACAAATTAGTAGTTAATTTTTACAAAATTATATCGTAATTAACAAAATCTTAATAAAAATACATGAAAAAAAACTTGTAAATAAAAATCTATGACATGTTTATTTAAACAAATGCACCATTACATTTAATACTTTTCTTATATATCACCTACTAATTTTAATATCAAAATATCCTTTATAATTACTATCCAAATCATATTGACATCTATTCAAAAAATTAACAACACTCGTCCGACCATAGCAAAATAGTATTGTTCTACGACGAGGAACTGACATAATAAGATGATGCCACCAGGAATTTTGTATACAATTAATATAGATTTTTCTAGCCGTTCACTTGAATTGGCACAAAACAATTATTAACGCACTCCCGAAAAGGTGTTACAGTGCTGATCCTACTCATAACAAATAATTAATAATTACGGGTTATCTTGATGGGAAACAATGACAGCAGGCCCATTACTACTGGGCTGCGCCTGGTTGTTTGTTTCCTCGAAAGCTTTGATAAGGTCAGGATCCACATTCTCCTGGGGCTCCCAAGTGGGCTCATCTAAATCGGCCCATTTAACTAAAAACTCCGGCGTCCCTTCATCCGCGATCCTTTTCGCAAGCACTGCCTCGGCCACGGCGTATTCAAGGCCAGCTTCGTAGTCTCTGACGAGATCCTCCGCCACAAACTTTGCCTTCACCCACTCATTCGCACCACCGTCCTTCCACCGCACAAGGTACTCCAAATTCTCTCCCTTCCCTCTCCGTTCAAGAATCTCCTCCACCTCCGCGTACTCGAACACAGCCCCTTCCAAAACCCTAACCACTCCCTCAAGCCCAATCCTGCGCCCGAACTGAATCGGATTCCCCTTCGGCGTCGCCTTCAGAATCTCCCGCGCCAGATCCAACGCCGTTCTTCCACGGTCATCCGCCACCTCAGGATCCGCGCCCAAATCCAGCAGCACCTTCGCAACACCGGGCCTCACGTACCCCGCCGCCATGTGCAGCGCAGCGAGACCGCCGCTGCGGTCGCGGTGGTCCAGGTTCGCGCCGGCTTCCGCCAGCAGCTTCACGCACGGTTCCGAGCCAAGTCCCGCTACGAAGAGGAGCGCGGTACGACCTTCGGCGTCCACAGCGTCGACATCACGGCCGTCGCCGGATTCGAGGAGGTTCCTCAGCGCGGGCTCATCGGCCTTCTTCGCGGCGGTCCACCATGGGGTTTCGTACTCGGCGACGACGTCTTTGGCTATGAAGTCTGCCGGAACCCAAGAGGGCTCGTGGCCGTCTTTCCACTCGATGAGGTACTCCATTCCGGCGGCGGCGTCGAGGGCTCTGCTGCCGATGATGCCTTTGACTTCTCCATAGGACTCGTCTTCTGTGTCTTTGGAAGCTGCTTGCTGTTGGTTTTGGAGTGCGGTGGTGACGAGGCAGAAGCGCCTGGGGTTTTGGCGGATGGAGAGAAATGTTTGTTGTTTAAGGAAGTGTTTGGGGTTTGAAGAGAATTTAGTTTTGAAGTGAGAATGAGAAGCTGGTTTGGGAACGAAAATAGCTTCCATTAATAATGTGGTATAATGGTTTTGCTATGGTGTGTTTGGAAGGGATGAAGATGAACATGTGGCGGAGTGAAATGGGGCTTGTTTGGGAACATACTGGATAAGGAACCACATCCATGTTGTGGCTGCCATTGGATGTCAACAAATCATAACTGCCAAACTGGACAATCTTTTGTTTTTTTTTTTTCTTCGGAATTTTTTCTCCTGAAAATTTTATACCATTGCCTCCAATAAATTCAAAAAAACTCCAGCCACAAATTTTTGTGGTTCCTCATGTTGCTCCAACATACTTCTGAAAATTTTTGTGCAATAGATCAAGAAAATTACTAGGCTTAATTTTTTTTTTCTTAATACCGCTTTTGGTCTCTTAGTTTGGGAGGTTTTGTTCAATATGGTCCTACCTTTTTCTTTAGTAACAATTGATCCCATTTTCTGAAAAAACTGTTCAATTGACTCCCAAACTAGGGACCAAAAGCTGTATTAAGCCTTTTATTTTTTTTTTGTTCATAGTCGTCCCATATTGAAGTTTAAATGGTTTATTATCGTCTCGTTTAAATTTTTTATTGTAGTCCTTGTTGTATACGATGATGACATGATTTTTAACATAATATTATGTCAGGACTGTTAAAATAATATTTGGATAGGTGAATGCATGAAAGAACTCATTGACGTCGTAACCAGAACCGTTAGAAAATTGATGTCGAAACCAAAAAGGAGTCAATTGAACAGTTTTTTCAAAAAGTGGGATCAATTGTTACTAAAAAAAAGGTAGGACCATATTGAACAAAACCTCCCAAACTAGAGACCAAAAGCGGTATTAAGCCTTTTTTTTTAATATATATATATATATATATATATATATATATATATATATATATATATATATATATGTGTGTGTGTGTGTGTGTAAAAAATCACTTCTATAGTATCTAAGAAAATCCACAGAATTTTGGAAATAATATATTTTTTATAATAAAAAAAAATCAGTAACTTCAAATAAATGGAAAAGTGATTTTCTTATAACTTCCTTCGTAAAGTTGATGTTCTTACCATGCGGGCTTAACAATTCATAATTCAATTCCCAAATCAGGGCCGATTGTTAAGCCCGCATGGTGTACTGTACTTTTTTCCCTAATTCGGGCTTTGGTCTGCTACTGGATTGGGCTTTTATTTATCTTTTTTGCTATTGTTTCCGAGTACTAAACATCGGACAGAAAAATGAGAGACCTTATTTTTCTTTTATATATAATTCGACTGTGAATGTGTGTAATTTTTGTTTTTGGAAGTTATCAATTACAAGCATTGTTTAAAATTTTCTTAAAATTAAATAATTTTGTTTTTTTTCTTTCATTCAATATTAACGTGTTGGTTGATGTTAGACAAAAAGTCATTAAATTGAAGTGAATAGAAAAACGAAATATTTGAGAAGCCATCAACGTTACGTATACACACACACTTGGCTTTCCTTGCACCAGCTCATACGCTTCAATCAAGGTGGAAAACGAAAACTTTCAAACTGATTCATCATTCAAATGTCATGACTCCGGACAAAGAAAATAATAACAACAATAAACTACGTCAACTGACATGTCATTTGTCAATGTTGGAGCAATATTCGCATGTGACACATTTGAAAACTAACCAAAGATATTACAGAAAACCTTTGAATAATCGAATTAATTTGTGTATACGAATAGATATAATTGTACACCAAATAGTCAAATCCACCAGGGTGTCATGAGGAAGTCAAGAATAATGAAAAATTGATTCATACAGATAAAGGAGTGTAGAATACATTATTTTGATTTGCTGGGTCCCATTTAGCTTTATTAGTTCCAATTGTTATAAGCGATGAATGAAAGAAGCAATACCAAAAACCGAAAACCCAAACATCTAACATAGAATGTCCCAGAAACGACAGAGGTACCATAATTGTTTCCGCGTACAAATATCATTGTTTGGGGAAATTTAATTATGATTAGAATAGCGCGTGTCACGTCAGAATTCGCGGCCGCTTCAACATTGCTCGTTCATTCATTCATTCATTCCTCACTGCAAATGCTAACTCAATCATAATAATATAACCACACGCCTTCACCGCCAAACTTTCTTATTCCCTTTTCCCACCGTTTTCACTCGTGCCAATCCAACAACCTTTTTCATTTTTCTATTACATTGTTAAAATACTTTACTTACATTAATTCCTGTTATTGTCCTCTTATGTTATAAATACACCACAAGCCCTGTTTCTTGCCACTTCAATCATAACATCAAAACCTCTCTCTCTCTCTCTCTCTCTCTCTCTCTCTCTCTCTCTGTGTGTCATAAGCCATTTTCCTAACATGAAGCTCATGAATAAACCATCACAGCTACGTGCTTTGTCCTGTTTCTGTTCCATTCTGCTGCTTTTGGAATTCGTTTTCGTTGCTGCGGAAGACCCTTATAGATTCTTCGACTGGACTGTCACCTACGGTGACATTTATCCTCTGGGAGTTAAACAGCAGGTTAGTGATTATTGTTTTTTTTTCTCGTTTTAATTTGGTACATTTTG
The DNA here is from genome assembly GCF_000741045.1 of Vigna radiata var. radiata. Classification (NCBI taxonomy): domain Eukaryota; kingdom Viridiplantae; phylum Streptophyta; class Magnoliopsida; order Fabales; family Fabaceae; genus Vigna; species Vigna radiata. Next base: position 1,956,638 of record NC_028352.1, read on the forward strand.
TCGTATGTTCTTGTTCTTAATGTTTGGTTGGAATACGTATTGCAGGGTATTTTGATCAATGGCCAATTCCCAGGCCCTGAAATCTACTCTGTTACCAATGACAATTTGATCATCAACGTACGCAATAACTTGACCGAGCCGTTTCTTTTATCATGGTAACGACTCTCCCTCTAAAGAGAAATGATACTTTCACAAAAAAAAAATAAAAATACAAAAGCTTTTTTTTTTATGATAATTTTACTTTTATATTATATATCAAATAAATAGGAAAATGTGTCAGTTTTATTCATGCAGCTTTTTGTTTCTCAAAATTTCAATGCACTTTCTAAATAAACATAGAATGTTACAAATGTAGTTCAACATAAGGTTTTGTTAAAAACAAGGTTATTAAAAAGGCGGCCACTTATTAAAGCGTAATCCAACTGGCAGAGTGGTGCACTTTTTAACTAAAGCATTGCTTGCTTCGTACAAAATCCTAAATGTCTTGTTCTGATTTACCTTGTTTGGAAAAACGCGTTCGTAGCTGTGTTTTTTAAACTCCACGCACTTGTTCGGTTATGGAAGGTATTCAGTTTTAGCCGAATCTATGATTAAAAGAGTAATAATTAAAGTCACACACATTTGCGTATATATGTTTAATTATTACTTATTTTAGTTTCCTAGTTTAATTTCAAGAATTTTGTTTGTTTTTTATTACAATTTCAAATGATTTTCTTCTAAATAAACAACATTTTAAACTAATTTTTGAAATATTTTTTATTTCAACACTTTTTGAAAGCGAGCAAACTTGTGAAGTGATACTATTTTAATTACTTTTGTATATTTTAAAGTGAAGTTAGATTGGAATGGGAAGCAAGGAAGCAACTCCATATTTACTTTTGCTGTTGTCATTGATGAAGAGAGTGGAAATTGCACTCTCTCATCTTTCTCTTCTGTTCACATTGACAGATCTATACAACGCAAAAACAAAACACGGACTTAATAAATGTCTCTCTCATCCATCAATTGGGCCCTTTAAATCCAGTCACGGGCCAGACCCATTCTACTACAAGCCCATACCTAACCAGAACATCTGTAATTCACAAGTCAGGCCCTTTAGTCATAATGACCTGCCTCCTACCTGGGATAGTTCTAAGCCCATCTTCTTTCGGCCCATTAATAATGGGCCTCTACCCTTGCCTTGCAGCTGAAACTTTTTTTTTTCTCCATTGAGTGACCTATAATCTGCATGATAATTATAAAAAGAAGAGCAATATAGTTATTTGTTTGGTGAATTGAACAGGAATGGTGTTCAACAAAGGAGAAATTCTTATCAAGATGGAGTTTATGGAACGACATGCCCCATCCCTCCAGGGCAGAACTTCACCTACACACTTCAAGTCAAAGATCAGATTGGAAGTTTCTTCTATTTCCCATCTCTTGCTTTCCACAAGGCAGCTGGTGGTTTTGGTGCAATCAAAATCCTTAGCAGACCAAGAATCCCTGTCCCATTTCCTGAACCAGCTGCTGATTACAGTCTTCTTATTGGTGATTGGTACCAAATCAATCACAAGGTAATCAACACAATCCAAACATTCTCCCAAAATTCTTTCTTTTCTTATCCTCATCTATTGACATACGATTTTTACTATCTCAGAAACTTCAAGGTGTTCTAGATTTTGGACATAGACTTCCATTGCCTCAAGCTGTTCTTATCAACGGTCGTCCAAACGGCACAACATTCACAATCGAACAAGGTATGTCTGTTTGTTTTCCCTTACAGATTGTTGTGTTGTTTAAGGTTGTTGAGTTTAGTATGATAATGTTTATTTATCCATCTCTTTAACAGGGAAAACATACAGGCTTAGAATATCAAATGTTGGACTTGAAAACACTCTCAACTTTAGGATTGAAGGCCACAGCATGAAGTTGGTGGAAGTTGAGGGAACTCATACCATCCAAACCAAGTATTCCTCGTTAGATGTTCATGTGGGACAGTCTTATTCTGTGCTTATCACAGCTGATCAAGCGCCCAAGGACTACTACATTGCAGTGTCCACTCGTTTCACTGACAAAATCATCACGAGCACTGCCATTCTTCACTACAGTAACTCCCAACAATCTGTTTCTGGCACAATCCCTGGTGGCCCAACCGATCAGATCAATTGGTCCATCGAACAAGCTCGTTCGATCAGGTACTTAATTCTCGTCAATACCACATCCACAATGCATACATCTTCATTTTCCTTGGCTCACATTCAACGTTTGCAATTTATAGGACAAACTTGACAGCAAGTGGACCAAGGCCAAATCCTCAAGGCTCCTACCATTACGGTTTGATTAACATCAGTAGGACAATTATATTGTCGAGCTCAGCGGCACAAGTCAATAAGAAACAGAGATATGCAGTGAACAGTGTGTCGTTCGTACCAGCCGACACTCCTTTGAAGCTCGCCGATTACTTCAAGATTGATGGGGTTTTCAAAGTTGGAAGCATTCCCGATACCCCTTCTCGTAAACCCATGTATCTTGACACCTCAGTCATGGGTGCTGATTTTCGAGCCTTCGTTGAGATCGTGTTTCAGAACAACGAGAACATTGTCCAGAGCTGGCACATTGACGGATACTCCTTCTGGGTTGTAGGGTGAGTTCTCACATTCATATTCATATCCATCACTCTCAGTTTAGTAAATTCACTTCATATCACTGAAATCTTAACGTGGCCTTCATTTTGATTCAGAATGGATGGTGGTGTTTGGACACCTCAAAGTCGAAACGAGTACAACCTCAGAGATGCAGTGTCAAGGAGCACAACACAGGTTAGTAACTTGGTCGGTCATTTTTCCATTACCATGTTCAGAAAAAAGGTAAATTTCTGAAAGAAAAAAAATTGTTACAGGTGTATCCCAAATCATGGACTGCAATTTACATAGCACTGGATAATGTGGGTATGTGGAATGTGAGGAGTGAATTTTGGGCAAGACGATACCTCGGACAACAATTTTATCTGCGAGTGTATTCACCAGTTGGATCCATCAGGGATGAATACCCAATTCCCAAAAATGCTCTTCTTTGTGGCAAAGCAGCAGGAAGAACAAGTAGATGAGAATCGCCATGGGAATGAAATCAATCATTCTTAAAAACCTATGATGTCTGTCAGTAGCCTAGTTATGCAGGGGCTCACTTGGTCCCATTCTTTGCAAATTTCTTCACCATTTCTTTGTATCGATGCTTTGGCACCATCCTGTATTGTAATAATTGAATTGTCACCATTGATTTATTTTTTATACAAATAAATTTCTCACATATATCGTAAATTTCTTGTTTTAAATGCATAAATCAGTTTAATCTGCACGCACTCTCTGTGTAAATTTGAAGTTTCAGTTATTAGATTGAAGCGTTTTAGGGTTGTTCGCCAAAGTATTACATAATGACAGAGTTCTTCTAAAATTTCAGAATGTTCGAACACAGTTTCCATTAAGTATAATAAGCCCACTCTCTGATAGGGTTGCAGGAAGCAAAATACTCTCATAAGCCCACCAAACCCAAGCCCAAATCATGACAAAAGAAGAAATTTAGTCTTGCAGCCTATAATAAAAAAAAAATAACAAAAGCCCATTTTATTAGGGTTTACTATTTCCTCGAAAGTGCCTTTAATATAAAAGACTTCGTGTGTGTTCGCTTATTGGAATTTGAAGTTTGTGAAACTGAGGAGTACACTTTCCAATACTAAATAACTGAAAAACTATACCTCGTTGCTATTTGTCAGACATTTTTAGAAAAGTAATTGAATAGTACATTATTTATTTTAAAAAAATTAGTTTTAATTAATTGGTATGATTTCAGAAGTATTAAAAAAAAACAATATAATTTTGAAATAATGATACGAAGTTTTAGACAACTTATTATTTTTAATTAAATTAAATAAGTTTCTTAAAGATTATAAACAAAAGGGTCTTTTAAACAGGGAGTGATAAAACATAAAATTTTATACTCTGTTTGTTTATCATTTTTACTTCACAAAAAAGATTTATATAAGTTAAGATCAGACGAAAAAGAAAAATAGCTAATCTAAAAAAAGAGCAGTTAATATTTTATAATTTTTTTAAAATAGATAAATAAAAAAAACTTTTCCCTTATCTTTTATGACGATCTGGAAATTGGTGTTTGTAATTTATGTGATCCAGCTTAAGTTGTTTTGGGTTGAAAATACGGAACTATGCGTACACGTTATCTATATAACTTATTGTTTCAAATTTTATTGAACTTAATCTCTCAAATTAACTTTATAATAATGTCTAGGCTGTACACAATAATGTCTATGCATTATTTGGGAGTCTAAGAGTACATAGAATTCAAATTTTAACTTGTTTAGGACATCTCTTTATATTTCATTTAAATTTAAAATAATAATATTTAGACAATATTATTTTTGACAACATTTGAATATTGATTACGTGTCAATATGTGATTGATTAAAAATTACTCCACAATATGATTATTATTATTGATTGTAAAGTAATTTTTATCAATATTAAAATGTTGTAAAAAAAATATTGTCTAAATATCATTATCCTTAAATTTATTTGTTTCATCATTCTACAGATCGACACATAATGTTTTAGAACAACTTGACATTAAAAAAATTTGATTAATTAATTTATATTGTTCGATGTTATAAAGTTTTTTTTCCTATTTTTTCCATTCGACTCAACATACAGTCTTAACAGATAGACTATCACCCTATATAGTAACATTATCTAATATTAAATATATGATAAATGATATAATATTATTATCTTAAATAATTTATTTAAAAATTGTGGAGAGATTTTCGGACACATACATCTCAAGAACACATGTTTCATGTTATAGAATTAGAAAGCGAAGAATTGTAATATTTTAAGGGCAAGTAGTCGAAGGAGCGGGGAACTGAGGGCATAGAAGGAAGTAGGTTCCACGAGTGAGGGCGTGGACTGAAATCAACGGCTACCAACTGAGTAGGAAGAAAGTAAATGAAAAAGGTAGTCACTCACCACCCTCTGATGATTTCCGTGACGCAAAAGATATGTTCTGCATCAGGTTACGACGACGCGTGATTGGGTTTCCTCTTCTGCACCAAACACTCTACCGCACTGTACAACAAAAAAAACCCTATGTTTAATAATGTAATAAAACAAACAAACAAAACTTAACGTGATCAAAACCGGAATACTTTGGTTACACACTATGTCAGAATTGTCTGCGCCATGCCATGTTTTTACCATGGACCCTTTTTACATCGGGACCCACCATCGTCACATTACAAGAGGTTAGAATATTGCGATATGATATGGTTGTTGAATTGCAGATGAGATTGCGCACAGATTAACATTGCCCACACATATCCCGATGCGTAGATAACCGCCGTTTGGTAAGGTTTCGGTTTCCATCGTGATTTAGATCAACGGTTTCTCGCTCCAACTTCATCCAACCAGAGGACGCCACGTCACGAAGATTTACATAGTGGAATGGAAATATAACGTAGGGAGGTGGGCCCCATGAAAAAGGACCTTGTCGGGTGCTTAACTTAACCGCGGTGTAACGGAAAGACACTGCCTGCAAACGGCGTCTCTTTTTCTTGCTTTTGCCCCCCCATGAAATCATCACTACCACCACCCCCACTCACTACTACTGCACTGTCTCTCATACAGTGAGGTTGAAAGAGAACGTTGCGAGTTAACCCACCCTGTCCCCCACTGCTTCTTCGCTTTTGTTTTTCCCTTTACCATTTCTTCACTGTTGCCAACACGCTGCACTGTTCTTCTTCCAAACCAATGTGCCTGAGATCTGCGTGAGATTTCCGGGGAACCATGGGGAGCGTTTCGTCTGAAGACGGTTCCGACCAGCAGAGCGACCGCTGCGGCAGCTACAGCCTCAGCGCTGACGTCAGCGAGTCCGAGAGCTGCGGAAGCTTCTCTGCTCGCCGCTTCGACGCCGAGGGAGCTTCCAGCTCGGCCAACCTCTCGCCGCGTCCCGTCGCGTCTCACTTCAACTTCCCGCCTCCGCAGGTAATGCTTCCCGTTATTGGCGGGAAGGACGTCGTTGTTTGGGATCACAAGCGCGACCTCGATCTGTCGGGTAATCCTTCTCTCTCTTCTTCGGGAGTCACTTTATCTTTTGATTGAGAGTGTGGGTTATTGAGAGCGATTGGTTTTTTTTGCAGAAGTGGAAATGATGAAGGAGCGGTTCGCTAAGCTGCTTCTCGGAGAAGACATGTCTGGTGGTGGAAAGGGGGTGTGCACTGCGCTTGCTATCTCCAATGCTATAACTAATCTCTCTGGTTGGTTACTCTGCCTTGTGTTAATTGGTTTGTTTAATGCCTTGGATGAATTTTGAGAATAAAGTAGTAAGATGTTTTAAATGAATTGAATTAAGCTGAAATTAATTAATGAATTAAGCTTGGGAAGTAGTTGGTCCGGAGTTTATATGAAATCGAAGTGCCCAGTGCTTATGGATAACATTTTTGGAATGGAGAACACTCAAGGTTTGTGAAATGTGTGTTTTGATGGTAATTGCAGCAACTGTGTTTGGCGAACTGTGGAGGTTGGAACCGCTGGCACCGCAGAAGAAGGCAATGTGGCGTAGGGAAATGGAGTGGCTGCTGTGTGTTAGTGATTCCATCGTGGAGCTGGTGCCATCTGTGCAGCAGTTTCCTGGGGGTGGAACCTACGAGGTGATGGCGACGCGTCCTCGCTCGGATTTGTACATCAATCTTCCGGCTCTGAAGAAGCTTGATGGGATGCTGCTCGGTATGCTTGATGGGTTTCATGACACGCAATTTTGGTATGTTGACCGGGGAATCATATTGGGTGATTCCAAGGATTGTGATGCTTACGGTAGACCATCGGTTAGGCAGGAGGAGAAATGGTGGCTTCCCTCTCCCAAGTTACCCCCAAATGGCTTGTCCGAGGAAAATAGGAAAAGGTTACAGCAATGCAGGGATTGCACTAATCAGATACTAAAAGCTGCCGTCGCAATTAATACTTCTGTGATTGCTGAAATGGAAATTCCCGGCGCATATGTAGAGTCCTTGCCCAAGGTAAGTAATCATGCCCTGTGCTCCTTCCTAATTTCTGTTTAGTTATGACCGTGGTGAGTATCATGCCACAAGTAGTTGGCAGCCATCAGTCATAACAATGCATATGTGAGTCGCACTAGCTTATGATTTTTGTGAAATGTATAGTTTTTGAGTGCTAAAATCATGGTTCGAGTAAAAAAACGGGTAGGAATTCAGTAGTGTTGTCATACGTAGTTGATACTCCTGTTACTTTAAAGTAGGCCAAACTTGCTGAAGACTGAAATGCCTGTGTTCTCTTGTGCAACCACAATGCAGAATGGCAAGGCTTGTCTGGGGGATATAATTTATCGATACATAACGGCAGACCAGTTCTCGCCTGAATGTCTCCTTGATTGTTTGGATCTTTCGTCAGAGCATCATACTCTGGATATAGCTAATAGAATTGAGGCTGCCATACATGTATGGAGGCTGAAGGACCATAAGAAACATCTAAATTCAGCAAAAGCCAGACGGTCTTGGGGTGGAAAGGTGAAGGGACTTGTTGCTGACAGTGAAAAGAACAAGAATCATTTTCTTGCACAACGGGCAGAAACACTTCTAGAAAGCTTGAAACACCGATTTCCAGGGCTCCCTCAGACTGCACTCGACATGGCCAAAATTCAATATAATAAGGTATGCTACTTTTTCCCCTTAATCATTAGTTTGAATCGAACTCACAATTTATTCTGTTCACCTACAAGGCGTGGCCACTGATTGGAATATATGTTAAAGCTAAGTTTCTTGTCAACGCATTGGCCACCTGGCATATTTTTATGTGCATCTGACTGAGAACTTCTACTGTCAGAGCCAGTTGGCATTCAAAAATCTAAGCAACCATTCCATGTCCTGACAATGTTCTAAAGAACTATTAGGGTTTCTTTGCTGAAGTTATTAGTGAGGGAATAATGTTAAGGGTTTTCTGAGATTAAATGCATTGTATTGCCGTGCAATATACAAACTTGTGCTTTCCCGATTTCATGGTCCACGTTGATGATTTATCGTAGCATTTTATGGTGTATGAACGCTGACAACATTGAACAGAAACCATATGTACAAGTGACTTGTGTTAAGGACAGATGGTTCGTGATTAATGCACAATTACTGAGGATTGTGTTTGTGTTGGGAGAAGGGTGGCTTGGTATGAAATCTAAGTTTGTGTGGATTTATTTTTTCCATTGCAGGATGTCGGACAGTCTATTCTTGAAAGTTATTCACGAGTGATGGAGAGCTTGGCCTTTAACATTATGGCCAGGATTGATGATGTCCTTTATGTAGATGATAGTATAAAGCGATGTGCGGCTGCAGATTCTCTCTCATTGTTCAGCAGGGGAGGTTTTGGTGGCATGCCCATCCAGAAGAGATTCTCTCCTAGTCCCTTCTCAATTCAGCACACTCCATATGCCTCCCCATTTGCAACACCAACGTTTTGTTCCTCCTCTCCTGTTACTGGGAGCCCGTGTAGTCCTGCAAGGATACATGATATGAAGAGAAATGCTCCTAAGGAGGGTGCAGATTCGAAGGCAGACAAGTTGGCCAAATCTGAGTTTGAGAGAGTTTGGTCATATGCCGGAAACCTCAGTGCAAGAAGAGCTTCCGGTGATGCTCCAGAAAGAGACTAAGTTCTTCAATTAGTATGACTTGCATCCATAGGTGGTCATCAATCATCTTGTCTTAATGTGGATCTGTACATGAGGGTCTAATTTTTGTATATTCTTAGGCAGTATGAGAAGGCTTATGTTAAAAAATCATGCCAATGGATTATTAGTTCAAAATGTTTCCTCCCAAGTAAATTTCTAGAGGTAGGCTTCTATAATTTCCAAATTCTAAGTAGTGTTCAGGATTGCATAACCCATTCCAGATTCAGCTTTATACATATGCGTATGTACCCTTGCTCTCCCACCCCCATAGCATTATCTCAAAATAGCACCAAACATCGCCTTGTCTCAAAATAGCCTTTTAAGTTGAAAACAAATATATAAATTAATAGCTACTAAGAAGTACTATATTCAATTTCCCCAGTTTTATTAAACAATTTTGTACTTATATATACACCAACACTACCTTGAATAAGAATTTATAGACTTATATCTTGATTTTCATCTCCAAAATTATAAACTCTACCATTAAGACACTTATTTTTTATTATTATCTAATAACTACTAAATTAAACTACCTATCCTTAAACTCTAAAAAAAAAACTTTTAAACAAATAAATAATTCAATTTGACTCTTAAACTCTAACTGACAAAACATTTAAACAAATAAAGAATCCGATTAAATCATTGACATTTAAGTTTAACTTTAAAGACTCCTAATATGGTTTCTCATAATGTTTGACGAATGAAAGTTAACGATTTCTAAGCAGAGATTAATTTCTAATTTGTCCAGGAGGACCATCCTTGAGGAAAACAATACAAGAAAAGCATATTTTAATTACATATTGAGATCAGAAATGCTTACAAAATACCATTTTTAGATATGAATTACTGCTTGTATAAGAAGCGTCTGACTCTCTTAGTAGTCATCTGAAAGTGAAGTAATAATGTAATATCTCCTCCTTTCAAATCTGAGCTATTTTGGACCACTTTGGGTTACCTTTGTATAGATGTGTGGTGGAAAGTCATAAAGTGTACAAAAAGAATTAGGATCCAAAGTCAAATTTATTGTTATTTACCATTATGCTCTTAAATCATATATTAAACTAATTTCTATTCCATTCATGGTAATGTCGTGCTTATATTTATAATCAATTGCATACTCCATTATAATGGGGGTTATGTTATGTTCCACCTATATATATTATAGAAATATTTCGCATAATTAATTATGTTTTTAGCTTATATAATCAATTATATATAGACATATTAAGTATGTTTTTAACCTTATATAATTAATGATAAATTACATATAATTGATTATGAGTGTCATTACATCAATAATATCATATTTGATCTAAGTTTTCAAGTAATCAAATTTTAATATGTCTAGACAAAGATATTTTAAGCTTTTGTTTGGTGTTAGGATGGATGTCTTTATTCTCACTTCCATAATCTTTTTCTCTTTCCAAAGTGTGAGAGTGACATAATTTTTCCTTTCATTTATGTACACATTGATATAAACAAACCAATTAAATAATGGAAAATCCACTTCCTTTGATCTTCATATATAGTAAAACTTAGAAAGCAAATATAGTATTTGGACAAGGGAAAAAATAATAAAAAAAGATTTTAATGCAATTTATAACACTTTTTATTTTAGGAAACACCTAATAAATAAACTTTGAAAGGAAGCTATGTATATATGTAATGGAATAGGAGGCTAAGTTAGCCCCAATGTAGTCCTTCTTTTGACCAACCTCACCTTTCAATAATTACAATATAATCATCTTTTTATAGTGCCTTCAATTTGATATTTTATAACACACTTTTGCCTTCCTATATTAGTTTCTTCACATATTCCTAACCAAGAGTGTTTTTATGAATTTATCTATCCTTTGTTGGGCTAAGTATAACATATACATTGACACACTTGTTAAATATAACAAACAGTTTTATAATTAGTATAAAGTTGTATCATACTTTTAGTTTTGTAAGTTACATGTTCAGATTCATTTTATATATTAGAGAGAAATAACATAATCATAGGAATGATTAATTTTACTAATATGAATAATGATATTTAGACAATATTTTTTTCACAACATTTAAATATTGATTACGTGTCAATTTTCAATTGGTTAAAAATTATTCCACAATAATGTTTATGATTATTATTATTGATTGTGGAGTAATTTTTGACCAATTAAAGATTGATACGTAGTCAATGTTCAAATGTTGTAAAAAAAATATTGTCTAAATATCATTATCCTATTAATATATATTAGGGATAATGATATTTAGACAATATTTTTTTTAACAACATTTGAACATCATCTACGTGTAATTCTGTGATTGTTCCAAAATTACTTCATAATCAATAATAATAATCATAAATACTACTATGGACCAATCACAAAATGACACGTAAATGATATTCAAATATTATAAAAAAATATTGTCTAAATATCGTTGTACATATATTAATATAATTGCACATAAATATAGATATGAAATGTGGTGCATTTGAAGTTTGGTTGAAAGAAGAAAAGAATAAGGTTGATGAGATGAGAACAATCCAAAAACACAGAGCCACCAAACCTTACCTCCAATGGTTAGATTATGTTTGGACATTAGTGATTCGGTGGTACTTGAGGAAGAGCCCAACCGCCCCACGTGACCCTCCCACCCCAAAATTTCATCATTACTCAATTTCACTTTTTTCTTTTTTTTTTCTCATCACAACTTTATCAAATCACTCAAATGGAGGATTTCTATATTCATTCAAATAATATCAATGCTTAAATTATTTTTCTTAACATAAATACTATTGCTAATACGTGTTTAATAATCTGAATGATAATAAATATCATTAAAATGAAGAATTTTTAAAAATAGTAAAGAAGAACACGATAAAACATAAAAAAAAAAAACAAAAATTAGCACTCTCCGACCAATCATGAAATTCCTTGTCTTGAGCATGTGTATAGAAACACGTGGCAATCTTCACACACACTTCACGCTTCATATTTCATACTGATATGCATGATTCTACATCATCATCATCTCATCATCGTTATATATTTATTAATAAAATTATCCAATTAATTATTTCAATGTATAATTTAGTTCACAAGTTAATTCAATTTTTAATATTGAAAAAATATCATGGTGTTAGAATGATAAATATAAAATAAAACAATTTAGGTGAGAAGAGTGAATAAATAGAAGATAGTTGAGATAGGGAGGAAGTAGGGAAGAGCATAGAGAGAAAGAGAGAAAGAGAGAAAAGGAAAAGAGTGATCTGAAGAGAAGTTGGTTGCTTTTAGCGGTGTGGGAGTCACGAGAGCAGCGAGGAAGTCACAAGAGTCACAAGAAAAAAGAGAGAAGCGTTGAAGGGAGAAAGAATGGAGACAGATAGTGGGAGGCTGAGCAGGAAGAAAAGTGGTGGAAACGGACAGGTTCTAGACGGTTCCAATATTATGGAGTTGGTTGGAAACGACCAGGTTTTCACCACCTTCGTCGACAATAAGTTCCACCAGTTAGACACAGACAGAGATGGCAAACTCTCTGTGAAAGAGCTCCAACCTGCTGTTGCTGACATAGGTGCTGCTCTCGGCCTCCCTCCTCACGGCACCAATCCTGATTCTGATCACATCTATTCCGAGGTTTCTCTTTCTCCTTTTCTTACTCAAACCACCTACTATTTCTTCTTTTACACCAGCTTCTGTGTTCTAACTTTTCTGTCAAAAAACAAAAAAAAAAAACAACAACCTAGTTACTGTTATATCATATATCTTCCTTTCGTGCTTATGTTCCTGTCTGTTATAACCGCCTTGGAGTTTTGGTAATGCTGTGAGCATGATGCCGTCTTCAACGTCAAATTTATGTCACTGTAGTTCTGCTTCTGTTAAAACCGCCTTGTTATTACTTCTATTTTCAATTTTTAACAGACCAAACAAAAACTCGGTTTTTGGTAGATTAAGAAGTTATAACATTCTCGGTGCTGAGAAAACTGTTGCTGAGGAAATGATGTGGCGTTATATGGTTGAAACTATTTCCGTGGCTTTAGTTTTGGTAGTATCGTGAATTGCCTTATGTGTTGGTGTTTGTAATAAATAATTATTGGTGGGAATATATAATTGACTTATGTATCTTCTTTGTGATATCATTGTATCTTCATCTGATTTGTTTGGGTTCCAATGTCTGTTGTTTTAGCCATATTAAAATATTGTTCGTTTGTGGTTTAGGGCTTTAAGCTTTGTTTTTATCCAATGTCTTTGGCGCATTTGCAACATTCTTAATGTGCTTTCAATGCTTCGGACGTTGATGGAGAGGCAGACCTTAATTGATTTTTACAATTAGGTTTTCTGCGATGTTTTTTTTATTGTGGAAAATATAACATGTTGCTTGGAATACATATCCTTTTCGGGCAATTATGGAGCAAGTTTTTTGTCAAAATCTTGACTTCTAGTTGGTCCCAGAAACATCCTAATCTGTTTATGACAATTTGGACTTATCCTTCAATATGATAAAATGGTCGGTCCTGTGGGACTGGTTGCCTTTTGATTGCAAACTTTATGCAATTGATTTCTCTGCTCTACTTAACTTTTTGTGGTCATTTTCTTTTCTCCGTGTAAGGAGGAATCTAAGGAGGAATGTGGTAGAAAATAAACATAAGCTGGCATTTTGACATTTCAGCTTTAAATAATATGTATTTAAACTTAAAATATACTTGAATTTAAGACTGCTAATAAATAATAGTGGTAGAAAGTTTTGAGTTAGACTTTGCAGTGCAAAAAGTCAAACTGCTATTATTCTAGTCAATGATAAATCACAATAGCTGCATCCAGAAACAGAAGCCAATGTTTTCATGGGTTTTTCTTTGGGTTAAAGCGTTCTCACCTACCTACTGGCCAATCAATAAATTTATAAAGTCACAAGAAGACAAAAAAAATAAAAGTAGCATTTGGTTCTAAAATAACGTGACGTGATGAGGATTAAATGGATTAGTTTTATCTTTATTATTTCCTTTAAAAGATTAATTATATTTGTGTGACACGACTTTGATTGTCCAGTATGCTTGAACCAATCAAGAAGCAAGAATTGACATGGAGAATGACTTTCTGTAGGTGTTGAATGAATTCACTCATGGGAAGCAGGAAAAAGTGAGCAAAACTGAGTTCAAAGAGGTTCTCTCTGATATTCTCTTGGGTATGGCTGCTGGACTGAAGCGTGACCCAATTGTGATACTTCGCATTGATGGAGAAGATCTTCTGGAATTTGTTAATGGTTCGGCTTATGAAGCAGAAATGGCGTCTATATTCTCTCATATTGAATCCCCTAACAGATCACTGCATGACCATATAATTGAAGCTCTTGGCAAGCTCACTGTGGAACAAGGAATTCCTCCTACAGCAGATTCTTGGGTAGCCATTTTACACATATATATGTCGTTGACTTTCTTTAGAGATGTCACATGTTTTTTTTTTTAAAAAAAAAAAACTTAAACACGAGCAGAACAGTTTCTCATTTGATGCTAAGAGGCTCCTTTCAGATATATCTCAAACTTGTTTCATTTCCTTCCTCTCATGGCTTATCATATTTTTTGCTGGTTTAGGTTTTAAGCAACATTGTAGAACCGGCACTGCTATCTCTAGATAGATCTGGGTTGGACAAGCCTGTTTCTCAGGAGACATTTTTGGAGGAATTTAAGGTAGTGGCATTGGCTGTCGCTAATCGTCTTAAGGAGCAACCAGTCATAGTTGCTCACAGTGAGAACATCTTTGATGGAAGTGGTGTTAAGAGACTACTATCCAATAAGTTCGAATTGGACAAGGTCAAATTTTTTTGTGATTGCTTGTAATATCTTTCATTTTCTCTCTTCTTTTCTTCAATCTCCTTACATGGAATACACCCATATATCATGCGTTGCAGACTTTGAACTCTGCTTTAGAGACTTTGCCTAAAGATCGAAATGGAAAGATGTCAAAAGAATATCTACGGGTGGCACTGGACGCGCTGGCTCCATCTGCTGGTTTACCTCCCCTTGGTGCCATTGAAGAGGTATATGGTGTCAACACACTGCCAAATTATACTACCATTAATTATATCTAGTTGACATTATGGTATTTGCTTATGGTTAGACACAGCATGAACATTGAAGTGTTTGGTTGTGCAGATGGATAAGGTTATTGGTGAAGTGTTTAAGATGGCGAATGCAGATGAAGCGAAGATGGTGAAAGAAGAGGAGTTCAAGAAAGTTTTAACTGAAATACTGGGAAGCATTATGTTGCAGTTGGAGGGAAGTCCCATATCGGTTTCTTCAAATTCTGTAGTGCACGAGCCTCTAGACTCATCTTCCACACTTCTTCAGCCATCCTCTAGTGAAACTGCACCCTAGCTGTACGTACGTGTTTAACATATCACGGCTAAATGAACCATCAAATATATAATAAAATTTTATTCATATATATGTAAATTATCATTACTCCCATAACTTGTGTTTTGCTGTGGAGCTATTTGTGAATCTGAAAAATATACAAATCATGGAGAACCAAAACTGATTACTCTCAAGTAAGATTATTTTACTATATATAAAGATGCATACATTATCAAACATTGTGAATGAAGCATTTGTTATAAAGGCAAATGTGAGTTCTATAAGTTGTATTGTATATATTGTCTAGTTGATATATAGTATCAAAACAAGTAGCAAGTGAACAAGTTTTTCACATAAAAGCTAACATAAATTTGTTGTATCTTTCCTTTATTGGTGAGAGTCATGGAAGATCGTTTAAAACGGAAGTGTTAGGGATGGTTCCACAAAAACCCATAGCCAAGTTGAAGATATCATATTCTCCATCCACCCAATTCAAACCCTTCTTTGGTAAACTAATGGAGACACTGTAATAGATTATGCAGGCCAAGAAAGGCCCGACCCAGAAAATCCAATGCCCATTCCATAGTGAGCCTCCGTGAAGTAACGCCGAGCCCAAACATCTTGCCGGGTTGAGGCCCGCACCTGCATAACCAGGCCTCCTTGTTACAGTTAACGACAGAAAAACTGCGAGTGCGAGGGATGCTGCTACCACGAAACACACCATTGGAAAGCCCAATTCCTTGCTCCTTTTCTTATCAAATGCCAGCGTGATACCGACAAAGAGTACCAGAAGCGTGCAAGAGAATTCCAACAACAAAACATCCTGCGCGTTTATGGAAGAACCTTGTCCTTTGTCACCAATCGCACAACCTCCCAGAGAATAAGTGTGTGCTAATTTTGGCTCCATCACACTCTTTAGTACAAAGAAACCAATTATTGAGCCAATGCACTGTGCCAGGACGTAAAGGAGAGCACGAGAAAGGGTGACAATACCCTTTAGAGCCGCAACGAACGTGAAAATAGGGTTCATATGACCCCCGGATAGAGGAACTATCACAATTAAAAACAAGAACACTATGATGAACACTGCAAAGGGAATAAGAAGCTTGGGATCGGACTCGTGTGATTCCAAACATGCAATTGTGCAACTCGTTAGGGTGAACATTAGTGCACCAGTTGCAATTAACTCTACCAAAGCTGCTTTCCACGTCTGAGAAAAGGAATTCAAAACATGTTATTGCCGCTCAGTATATATATATATATATATATATATATATATATATATATATATATATATATATATATTACTGAAAAGAACATAAAAATTATAATTAGATTCAAAAACCTCCACTGTGAAAATTTCATGGGCACCGATAAAGGTAAGAAATTTGGACTCTGAAAACTTGTCGTGAAACTTTGTGTCGCCGCCATGAACGGCCATTGAAAATTGGTCGTTCATTTCAACCACCTGAGAATTCGATGGATGTATTATGTGATATCTGCCTTCTATTTATCATTGTGAGTCTGCCAAACGCAATCATTGTGGAATCACTTTCATGGCATCTTTCACCAAATATTAAAATTAATTTCCACGGATTTTTAGTTTTTATTTTTTTTTCATTTTAGATTATCGTGAGAGAAAGAAGAGCACATGGTGTGGGTGGGAGATGAAAACTGGAAGAGATGAAAACGATGAAGGGAGGTATAAATGCGGTGTGTGTGGATGAAAAGATGAGTGGAATAAGTATATTAATAAATGGGCACAAAAGTTACCAGAAGCGATGAAGAACCCAATTATCTATAAATGAATATTTCCAAATAAAGATTTTCTTTCATTGTTTGAGTCAGAATACGGATTGAAATTCAATGGTTGCAGTTATAAATAAGGACACGCAATAGCTGTTCCACTAACATTGTCAAACTATTCTTTGATTCTGCGAACGAAACACCTCTGTCACCGGGACTCTCTGTTTTTAACTTTTACTTGGATCAAAAGGTTTATTCCATTACGCCATAAGCTTTTTAGTCGTATCTGTGGACAGTTTTAATGTTTTGAACCTTTTCACATTCAAAGTAAAGGATTAAGATAAAATACTCCCTAGAAGTATCCCTACATAGACAAGTTGCGATGATTAGAGATTAAAATATGAACTGAAATTATCATTTTATCAGATCCTTAATTTCTTCACTCCAAATACGATAAAAAAAAATTGTTATGGTTTGAATGATGGTTGTGTCAAACCAAATTGACCAGCCAAAATTCTACAGAGAGACTTGCATCAAAACTATACATGATACTGCATATTTTGTTTCAGACTTGGAACCCTGCATTGCATTGTTCTGGCAGATCCTTTGGGAAAGAAGTATCATAAACATCATGTTCTCCCTCAAGCCAAACCAAATCCACCTTTGGCAGGTTCATAGACACAATATAATACACCATGCATGCCAAGAAAGGCCCAAGCCAGAAAACCCAATGCCCATGCCAGAGTGGTCCTCCATGAAGCAGTGCCGGGCCTAAGCATCTTGCTGGGTTGAGGCCCACACCAGCATAACCGGCCCGCCCAGTTACAGTTAGGGACACAAACACTGCCAATGCCATGGATCCTGCGACCACCAAACACACCATTGGCAAGCCCAACTCCCTAGACCTTTTCTTGTCAAATGCCAATGTGACCCCCACAAAGAGTACCACAAATGTGCATGTAAATTCCACTAGCAAAGCATTCTGTGGCTTAATGCCAAAACTCACTCTTTGGCCATCAATGGCACAACCTCCCAAGGAATATGTGTAGGCTAATTTGGGGTCTATGACGCACTTTAGTATAAAGAAACCGATTATTGAGCCAATGATTTGTGCTAAGACGTAAATGAAAGCACGGGTGAGAGTGACAACACCCTTCAAAGCACCAATGAATGTGAAAACAGGACTCATGTGACCCCCAGAGAGAGGAACTGTCACAACTAGGAACAAAAAGGCTATGATGAAAACTGCAAAGGGAACAAGAAGCTTTGGATCAGTCTCCTTTGAGTCCAAGCATGCAACAATCGAAGTGGTCAAGGCAAACATCAGAGATGCAGTTGCTGTTAATTCTGTTAAAGCTGCTTTCCACATCTGAAACAAGGAAACTAAATTGTTATCTTGTTAACAACAAATTACTTTCTGATTCACCTATGTTGTTACTGTGTGTTCACTTAATCAACTATACAATTTATAAACTCATTTTCAAAGTAATTTACTGTCTTATCATACTGGTTAAATGTTGGACAGCATTATGCTTCAGCTGTAAGAACCATTTATTCAACTGATAACAACTCTCAAATGTGTATCATAATAAGGTAACTGTATTTCATAATAGATAAATCAGCATCATAAATGAATAAAATGTTATCATGTTTCGTGGTTTGATTGTTTAATTCTTTTCTTTTGAGTATATAGTTAGGTTTCGTTTTCTTAAATAATATGTTTCCATCTGTGCCTCTTAAACTGATATTATATTAAAGTATGAGTCATAGACTATATGCATGGGAATATGCTATCACGCATAACACTTAACGGAAAGACACGATAGAACAAGACAACCTTCTATAATTTTCTACAAGAGAGAAACACAGAGCTTATTAAGATTGAATTAACTTCTCTACCCAGTAGTGTAGAATACAAAACGCGTCTTTTAATCATGATTATAAGGGAATGTTAATCATATGATAGTATGGTGGAAGATTATGAAATTGTCAACTTCATCAATTATAAATATAAAGCATTATTTGTTAAAATGTAATCAAGATATAGATATTGGATAGCTAAACTTTAAATAAGTAACAAAGATATTAGAGGGTATGATAAGAAGAACATAAAATTTGCGTTAATTATACCTCTGGTCGGAAAATCTCATGTGCCCCAGTAAAAGCAAAACACTTTCGCCTTACTGATTTCTTTAACAAGGAGCTGACTGGTTTGTTAGTATGATCAGATCTCGAAAGTTGTTCAACAACTACTACATGGGAATTAGCTAAGTCCATGTTTCCAGTGTTTCAAGAAGAAAGGGATGGCTGGATTCTATCTGTAGAAACTGTTTTTACAAAGGATATTAGCCACCTTAATTATAATGATGCATGTGATTGAAACTGGTAAACAAAGTGCTATTTATAGAGACCTATAGTGCCAAAATAAGTTTTGGCGTGTTAATTCGTCTTAAATATCACAATGACTACTGCATAATGGTTTGATGTAATAATTTGTCTGCGTAAATGTCTAAGACATGGATAGGTTTGAGCTCACTTCTTTCTAGTTCTCCACAACTTCTTCGCTGTGAACAAAGCCAATTTTTGGACCTTTTTATGCAAATTTCAGCAATTTAACTATTCAAAAGTTGACTAGTACGTGAATATGTAGAATAACATTACTATAATATCAAGACTGTATTTAAAATGGACATTATAAGAAAACGTTAGTATTATTCTTGTAGCTATTCCTGCTTTTTTGTTTGTGTTTTTCTTACGAAGTTATGATCAAAGCTGATGCATTGTATTTAGAGGGCATATTTTAGGTATATACTGAAAAACATAGGTCTTGACAGGATCGATTATCCTCTGCAATCGCCGAGCTATTATGCATGATTTTTATACATTACTTGGCAACGAAATGCTTATCCAACTTTGTTTTCTGATTAAATCTGATTTATGGTTTATCAAACATAAAATACAACTGAAGCAAAATACTATTAAATAAACAAATACTGTTTTGATTTACATTTTTATTTCTTATGTTCTGGAAAATGAGAAGACTGTTACCAAAAAGGATGACAAAGCAATACACTATAAGATTGCTTCTGGACTTTTTAGGCAGCTGCAATAACGAATTAAGCTAAATTGAAGTTCGAAAACAAAAAACTGATAGCCAAATTTGCAGCCTCGTTTTCTTTTTATTAGACTAGAACAAGCATTTTTTAAGGTATTTCAAAATTTGAATTTTGAGTTGATTCAATGAGAACCTGTGAACCCAAAGGATCGATCTTCAACAGATAGGTAATACATTTAATAGTGTTAAATTTACAAATGAATGTTTTGAAGCTGGTTGAACTAAGGGCTAAGAAAGAGACGATATGAGTTGAAGCTGTACATATATTGAGAGGAAAATTGATTAGAAGAGAAATCTAAGTTAGAAATTGGAATGGTGAGTGATTTTCCTGGTCTTAACGTCATGAAAGATGAAATTTCTGATAATTTTATCAGCCTTGGTGATCCCGGTGACACCAACAGCATCAGGGTCTTGGATAATGGGGTTACGCAGAGGATTCAATCCCTCCACACTCGACCTTAACATCTTTTCCTTCTTCAAAAAATCACTTTTTTTATCGAACCAATCGCCCCAACCTTCTCTTAATGGTGAAATCCTTCTTCCCGTGCCCTTCAACAAAAGCGCATCCTCAACGCCCTTCACCTGCAACACCTTCGACCGCACCTTCTCCTCCACCGCCACGTCATCGGACCCAAACACGGTCTTCCCGCCATCCTCCGGGTCCATAAATGGCCCCTCGTCGTCGTTTTCCATGAAGGAGCTCTTGCTGATGGCCCGACGGATCACGCCCTCCACATGATTGAAAAAGTACCCAGACACGTCGGAATTCCGATCCAGAGGCTCGTCGTCGTCTGCGTCGGCGTCTATGGCGTCCTCCGGCTCTTCATCCACCACGTCGAGAGCGTCAATGGTGTCCTCGCCGGCGATGAAATCGTCGTTGACGGAGTCGGAGAGGAGGGAGTCGAAATTGACATGATGGGAAGGGTGGGGGACGGTAGCGCGGCGAACGAGGAGGGAGGTGGAGACGATCACCAACAGAAGGAGTCCCAAAACGACGACGCATAGGAACACTCCGTGACGGGGACGCCGCCGGGATCGGAGATTTCTCAGCATTTTCTCAAATTGAAAATTTTTCAACGAAATGCAAGAACGATGTTTCAAGTGGGCCCAATTTGGTGGGCCATTCATTGGTGGTTACCAACATCTTTTCCTTATATATACAAAAAAAAAAACATATTTTCCTTATATTATTAAATCTAGTAAAATTTCCCTTATATAAATTACAATTTATTTCTCTAATACGATATTTCGAATTCACATCGCGTCTATTTGAATTAAAATTAGGATCAGAGCAACATGAAATGCACATTCCTTGGAAATGTGATTGTGCTATTATTAAGACATGTTTATTGAAATTTAAATACTCCAAAAAGGATTATACAAGTTACACAAAGTACGATATATAATTAAGAATACTCATTAATATTTAGTAAAATAAAGAAAATGAAAGAGCTATACACGTAAAATTATATATATATATATATATATATATATATATATATATATATATATATATATATATATATATATATATATATATATATATTCAAAACCATTTTTATAATGTATAATCGGTCGCAAATACTTAAATAAACAAGATAAGAAATTGTTCATGTTTAAGTAAACTCTTCTTATCTTTGAATTTGATGTTTAAGATGGTTCGTGGTTGCTGCAATTTGTGTGGTTGATCTAACTTCAACTGAGAAACAAATCCTGAACATCTTCCCATACAATATGATCTCCATGATCGACTTGCCTCCTAACTAATCCACATTTTATACATATGACAAAAGTTGTGTGCATCATGTCTCACCCGTTACAAACTTGTCACGCCATCATAGACATGGTTGAAAGATTATATATACTGCTTCTGCTTTCTCTAGGTAGAGGAAATTACATGCATCTGATATATATCACTACCTAAGAAGAAATATGGGAGAAGAAGGTATTTGGAAAGATGTTACAAAGCAAGGGATCAACCCCGGAAAGGCTACCATATTAGCTCTTGGCAAGGCTTTCCCTCCTCAGCTTGTCATGCAAGAGTTTTTAGTTGATGGATATTTCAGGAGCACAAACTGTGACAATCCTGAGCTTAAGCAGAAGCTCGCTAGACTTTGTAAGTACACACACAAGCTTTCACAAATTTACCCTTTTCTATGTATATATAGGGATATTGTGATTGATCATCTCAGGTGATTTGTTCACTCTTCATTTCCACCACCTGTTACCCTTCAAACAGTTGATTCTCGCGTAAGTTTAGATTATAGTTTCAGATCATGTTTGAATACAGCAAACAATGGCTTAGGCCAAATATGTTATGCATGTTTAGATCAGAAGTTGCAAATGTATGTTTATACGCAACCCTGATGTTGCTTTAGCTTGAAAGTTGGTATGCAAAATTACCAAAATGATTTTAAGAAGACAAACCTCGAGGAAGGTGAATGGGACACTGACTTTGGCTTAATGTGGTATGAACAGGCAAAACAACTACAGTGAAAACAAGGTACGTGGTTATGTCGGAGGAAATACTGATGAAGTATCCAGAACTTGTTTCTGAAGGGATCCCTACAGTGAAGCAGCGGCTAGAGATATGTAACGAGGCAGTGACAGAAATGGCCATTGAGGCTTCACAAGCTTGCATGAAGAACTGGGGTGGATCATTAGCAGACATAACACACTTGGTTTATGTCTCATCAAGTGAAGCAAGACTACCTGGTGGTGACCTTTACCTGGCGAAAGGATTAGGACTGAGCCCTGATACTCAACGAATCATGCTCTACTTCGCTGGTTGTTCAGGTGGTGTGGCTGGCCTGCGTGTTGCAAAAGACATAGCTGAGAACAACCCTGGAAGTAGGGTGCTGCTTGCTACCTCAGAAACTACAATTATAGGGTTCAAGCCACCAAGTGCAGATAGACCCTATGATCTTGTGGGGGTGGCACTCTTTGGGGATGGTGCTGCTGCCATGATAATTGGCTCAGACCCAATATTGGAGTATGAGAAGCCTCTCTTTGAGCTTCACACTGCAGTTCAGGAGTTTTTGCCACATACTGAGAAGAAAATTGATGGGAGGCTGACAGAAGAGGGGATAAGCTTCAAGCTAGCAAGGGAACTTCCTCAGATAATTGAAGACTCTGTTGAAGGATTCTGTGACAAATTAATGAGTGTTGTAGGGTTCCAGAATAAGGAGTACAACGAGCTATTCTGGGCTGTCCATCCAGGGGGACCAGCCATCTTAAATCGCATTGAGAAAAGACTTGATTTGTTACCAGAGAAGCTAAGTGCAAGTAGAAGGGCTCTCATGGACTATGGCAATGCTAGCAGTAATACCATTGTGTATGTGCTGGAGTATATGATAGAGGAGGGTCTCAAGACTAGAAGAGATGATAGAGAAGATCATGAATGGGGTTTGATACTTGCATTTGGACCTGGAATTACATTCGAGGGAATTCTTGCCAGGAACTTGTGTGCTTTAAATGTCACATAAGTGCGACGTAATGCTTACTGATATAATTATCACAGGTACTTGTGTGAGACATTAGTCAATCAAAAGCAAATCCAACACTTTACCGGATTAAAGTGGAAAACTTTAATAATGAATCACATATTTATCAGAACACCTTTACTTTGTACAACTCATACAGATTGAAAATATTGGAATGCTACACAATAAGCAACGGGTCAATTTTCACAAAAGGAAACAACTATGATATGCTGAGAATTACTAGTGAAACTTCGGGTTGAAGCGGGAGAAAACACTTAAACTGAAGTGGATTGGAATTTCAATCTTTATGATGCATTCAACTAGAAAACTAATACAGAATAAAATAACTAAGTTTCAATTTTCACATTCGCCGTTAGAGAAATAGATTACGTGTTTCTTTCGAAAAAATGGCAAATTTCTGCTAATTTAGTTTAGTTTGCATAGATGGTTTCCCTTCTACATAGAAAAGCGTGTGGTTAAAATATTGTAGGAAGAATTTAAGTCGAAGGGCTGTTATGGACTTTAGGAGATTCTTCTGTTTATTATCGTGGAACTCAAACTTCAGTTAAACCATTTTAATCACACCCGTATTACCTTCAGCTGTCATTATGCCCGCAACCTTTTTTGTTATATAGAATTCATAGCATGACTTTTCCAGTTTCAATTCAAGCAAAAGCAATTGCGTACAAATATTCTGTGCTCTGTTTTACTTTCCTTTATGTTTCAGAAACTGAAAGCAACAAATTTCATAGGTAGGAATTCCGCAGGCATTGAGCAACATTTAAGGTTTCAGATAACATCTATGCACTCAACAATTTGGACTTGTTCTGTGCAATGACACCATAAAACTCACATTTGATGTAAGACATTTTGTAGAAAGCTTATGTAAGAAGATACAAATTCCAAGAGTCCAAGCAAACCCATGCTCTGTATCAGGTTCTGTAGTTTGGTGAACGAAAAACAAATATTTTTGCAAGCACTAAAACTTTTCGTAGACTCGATTTCCGAAAATTGATTTTTATAGCGCCTTGTGGAACCACACATTGGATAAATTCCGTAGTACCTTGGACCTTTTGTAAAGCACTTCCAACTATAAATGACTTTGTGTAAAGCACTTCCAACTATAAATAACCTTAGTACCTTAAAATAAATATACTTGGTTTTCTTTCATCCCCAACTTTACACTCCACCAAAGAACCGAACAAGTGAGCCAACACAAAATGTACTCTAACAAGGGTAACCGACCATAATGCCTGATTATGTTAAAAATAGTGTGACAGACAGCTCACACCAAAGCATATCTTCAATCACACCACTCCAGAGGGAAGACGTAGAACAAGCTGTCCCCCGAAAACACTGCAATTAAATAAAAATAAAAATCATGAGGTCAAATATACAAGAGAAGCGCTGGAGTGATCCTGAAAAACTCTGAGCAAAAAGCATTTAGAATGCCTGGGCAAAGAATTACATCAGAAATTAAACCAACCTTTTGACATAATAGTAACAGAAATCTGCCAGGATGAAGGTCTGGACAATTTCTGAGATAAGAACCATTGATGGCCATAAACCATACCCCAAGGCTACCAACAAATGCCCACGGCTATCTAATACCTGTGAAAGAAACGGTAAGTTAGTAGGAGACCAACAGCTAGAAAATTCAGTAAGATATACCACTAAAGAGACAAACCAATAACAGCTTCAATCAAGTAACTGTTAACTGTCAAATTGGTTTTAACTTAATTGAGAAACTCAGAACACGTCAATTCAAATGGAAAATTAGAAACGGGTAGAACCCATGTCCAGGTTAAAATTATGGTCGAGGAAAGATGTCTTAGTTAATACAATTTAAAATGAATGAGGAACTAAAACTTATAAAGGAATGCTCAAATTTCAGACCTTTCAACAAGATAGACATTCGAAAAAGAAATACTGTCCTAGGGACTCTGATAACCAGCATGTGTCAAAAAACAACTGAGTATCAAATTTACAAATGAATTTTGAAGTTATCATGATCAGACCTGAAGAACCCAATGTGCACAGCTCAAGAATCTTGCGACACCCAGTGCAAATACGTAATGGGCTGTGAATGGCTCAACAATCTGAAAGTGTAAAATGAAATTGAAAGATAGAATTAGATTCCATACACAAAATGTTGAAGATGGATTGTTAAGTTAAGAAATAACACCTTGGTGTTCTGCATGACCCGCAGCTGGGGCAGGACTGAGACAGCTTCCAGATATACGCAGAATGCCCAGGAAATCCTGTTTATTAAATGATGAGAAGTTGATGGATGAATAAGCAATGCTAACACAGCACAGGGGACCACCTGCATTCGATTCAAAGTAAAGAACATCAAACTGACTCTTGGTGAACTTATAAGCTACAAGCAATGTAAGGCAAAATAACAAACATATGAAAAGGAACAGGTTGTTAAATCTCTCAATCTATCAAAATAGACACATAAGCGGAGGAACGGAAGAAGGAGGGAGTAAAAGGAAAGCCACATTAAATATATGTCCAGCAGCAGTTTTATTTGATGCAATGGCACTTGGCTCTGTCAAAATAAGACCAAGTAGTAAGTCCTACTTTGTGACTGCCATTAGAAATTAGTGCTAGTAAGTCCACTTCACATGCATCATGTCACGGTAAACAATTCTCCAGACTTTCTCGACTTATTCATCCAGAAGGATGATTGCATTGGTATCATATCGTCAATACAACTATTTCAATGATTGGAAAATAATTATACTGAAAGAATAATTTTCAGTACCAGCAATGTCTACTCCCAGCCCCCAGCTAATATCTTAATAAATTGTGATTATGAGATGGCTACCATATTAAGACACTATATGAAACTCTAACACTAATATGGTCAAGTTTCCAATTCCAGCAGAAAGAAAAAGAAAAAAAAAATGCTTCACCTACAAGAACTAATAAAATGTCACTATCTTTTGAAAGGACATAATAGATGATGGTGAGCTTCTAATCTTAGGATGAAACAATAGGTAGTGGAGCCATTGGAGCTTACCACATAGTATATTGCAAAGTTATCCTTCTCCTCCATGTAACTAGCCTTCAGCTTAAAACGAATCATATATATAACCCAC
Organism: Vigna radiata var. radiata; assembly: GCF_000741045.1. Lineage (NCBI taxonomy): Eukaryota > Viridiplantae > Streptophyta > Magnoliopsida > Fabales > Fabaceae > Vigna > Vigna radiata. Next base: position 1,983,143 of record NC_028352.1, read on the forward strand.
AGTGTTGTTATGAAAGTAGCGAAATCAAGTATGGTGTGGATATCATATTCCATGACAAAACTGCAGTAAAGCCTAACAGCTAAAAATATAGCTGTTAATTCTTGGGATTTGAGCGATAACCCTGTTCATAAATCAAAACCGTTAGAAATAGATACCTCTAACATGTTCAACAACAAAAGACAGCACATGGAATTGATTAAGCCAAAATACACACACAAATCAAATCAGCAAAACAATGTCGACCGGATTGTCAAAATAAATTGAAAATTGCAAAGCATAAAAGAAAACAACAATCCTTAACAAAATAAAATTCGGTAAAGGAAATCTAGGTGGGTTAAATCAAAATCAGAAGAAACCAGTCACAAAAAATTGACGTTCCTAATTTTATTTTCTGAGCATTCCATTTGATATTTGAAATAAGTTAAAAGGAGAACTCTTAACCTACCCTATCCAATTAACAAATAGAAATAGAAGATACATGTTGAAAGATCAAGAGAGAAAAAAAAATAACTGAGTGTTACCAGCACAAGTCTTCTCCTTCGTGAGCTTATAGATGAGGACGGAAATTCCCAGAGAGTGGACAGCCTCGGCAGCAACAAAGAGATTGTCGTGATCGTGGACGATGAAGCGGAGGAGGACGAGAGCCGCCATACCGGAAACGACGGCGAGAAAAGCCTTTACCTTTGGGGGTTGTCGCCTCACCCATGATGTGACGGCGTAGATCGACGTTCGCTGAGGTCTCATGGGGTCGCTGATTCAACTTTTTGGACACCCAACACACGCACGCACGCCTAAACTACAACCAACGTTGGATTGGAACAAACAGAGTAAACAATAGCCCAATGCCACAACGGAGACTCAGACAAAACAAATCGATCGATATTTCTTTCTCTTTGTTTTCTTTTCTCTCTCCAAAACTTTCCACTCAAAACAATTTCATAAGAAACACCCACCTACAAGTGCCCTAAACCCTAAGGATATAATATTTTAAAAAATATATATATAAAATATTTATTATATAAAAATATATCATCTATAATAAATCTGAATAATTGTCTCAAAATTATCTTTTAATCATTTCTTTTTGTAAATTTTTTTTTATCTTGGATATTTGTAATCTCTTTTTAATTATTACTACATGGGAGATGACTTTTTATGCTTGAATAAGTAAAAATGTATACATACTATTAGTGTATAAAGTTCAATTTAGTCATTAATTCGATTAATATTTGATATATGATAATAAGATAATGATATTTTTGTTCTTACATATTTGTAAATTATTTTTGTTCTTTCATATTTGTAAACTGTTTTTAATCATTACTATATGAGAAATGACTTTTGATGTTTAAATAAGTAAAAAAGTATACATATTATTAGTGTATAAAGTTCAATTTAGTCATTAATTCGATTAATATTTGATATATGATAATAAGATAATGATATAATAGTAATATAATAGAAAGATGGTAAATAATTAATTATATTAATTAAATTTGATTCAGGAAAAGGTTAGCCAGACTTTGTGTTATGAAGTAAAAGTGTATTTACTTTTTTTAAATACAGATGACAGAATGGATCGTATAAATATATAAAATTCAATTCATTCATTAATTCAGCTAACATTTGATATATGATAATAAGATGATAATATAATAACAATATAACAAAAAGATAATAATAAATAATTATATTAATAGAACTTAAGTTGGATTAAGATTATCCAAACTTTATGTTAAAAATAGTGCATCGCTTCAAACATACACAAACTTAAATTTTGTATTGAAAATGACGAGTTGAGTCTTGCCTGAATTGGATGTCACAACTCTTGAAAGAAAAAGTTTGATTGTTTACTACATGTTTTTATCCTGATCTTATATGTTAGTATTTAATATTACTTTTAAATTTTAATTTCATTGATTATAATTTTTAACTTGATGAAACAGTTATTTAAAAATAAAAATAAAAAAATAGCATCTTCCATTAATTGTATCATGTTTTTATTACCATTAAGAGATACAATGTTATTTTTCAGTAAAAAGGAAAAGTATTATAAAGATATTAAATATATGGATAATAATACTTTGAAAACATTTGTTTATAATATTTTAATATTATTTTCTTGTGATTGATTTATGTTGATATTTAGTGTTATTGATGGTGAAATAATTTTAAAAAAATCACAAAATAATAAATGTAAAAAATATTGTCAAAGTATCATTATCTTAAAGATATTGAGTTAAAATACTTTTTCCTAAAAAAAAGTTAACATTTTCAAAGGTTTTATTAAGAATTAATGTTGAATATTATATTTTACTTAAGATATTTTTAGTTCAATTATAATATATATATATATATATATATATATATATATATATGATTACTATTTTTTTTATAATATCAAGCATAATTGTATTTAAATAATGTAGACAGGTAATAAAAATATTATGTTGAACCAATTCAAATTATAAAAAGTATAGTTTGTGACACATAAAATAAAAGTATACCAATTGATTGGTGAACATCGGTCAATACTTGAATTAGTTTGTATTATTGATTATGATGTATCTAACATAAAGAAAATTTTAAGCCTTTAATGCACATTATGTTTCTTTAGTTTGTTTATGACATAAATTAAGTGGAAAAATGGAAGATTTTTGTGTCTCATTTCTGTGACACTGTGACTTGTCAATTAAAAAGACCATTAAATTAATTAATTATTATTATTAAAGGCGAAAACAGTAATTCATCTTATAAAAGTCAGTTTCCGTAATAATTGTTATTTGGCCATCCTAGGAGGATAATAAATAAATTTTATTAAGCAATACATTTATATTCTAAAAGTTATCATTTATATTCTGGAATTTATTCTGAAAAACCTATTTTAACATATATTTGGTATATTTTAGAAATTTTCCTAAATTTATTATATATATTGTTCTAGAAATTCTGTTCTGAAATTGATATTTCAAAAATAATTTTTAAAATAGATAATCTGAAAGTTACTCTTAGGATGATTCTAAAAATTTTATAGGTGCATTTTGAAATTATATGGGTACAGAAAGAAAAAGCCACGACACACTTTCACATGTGGTAGATCTCATGAATTAAAAGCTAAAGAATTTTATTATCTAAAGTCAACCAACTAACATCGTATTCAATACTGTATACAATTATTTCTATATCTAATCTTTACCGTACATGCACCATTCAAAAAAAATACTCTGGAAAATCAGAAGCAACAATATTTTTGTAAAAAAATAATAATAATCAGAAGCAATAACATTTATTAATTTAAACAACCAGTTAAAATTCATTAGAGAAGAAAATTTCTCCATTTTTAATGTTTTGTACATAAAAAATATAATACTTTTTATCTTCACATTTTTTTATATTTAGTTGATATTATTTTTTTTCTTCTTTTCTTTTTTTTCTTACAATTTTTTTTTTTTTGTAATCATTTTAACTTTATATTATATGTTAAATGAATTAAAAATATCACCAATTTTACTATTCATATTCAGACAATTAGAAATGAAAAAATAACTTAAACTTACAAGAATGGTTTGAAAAAAGTTACAGGAACGAAAACAAAAATCTAAAAGACATGAACATACAGAAATCAGATTTGATCTATTTGGTTGAACTGATTCTGATATAAAGAACTTCTCTTTCGTTTCAAACGAAAACTGCTCACAGAATTGTTTGTGAGAAATTGAAAATCACGAATAGGTGGTAGTTGATGACCCCACTATTGGGTCTGTGATGATAACATCGTCATCCTTACGGAATTTGACAGCCTCATAGATATTATAAAAACATTAAATACGTACCAAATTGTGTGTGGATGATGACAAACAATGCCAACTACAATATTTTCTTCTTCATATTCCTTTTGACTTTATCATTCTGAATCTCTTCTTCCATAAAAAACCTTCATTTCTGTGTTATTTTCTCAGGGCTTCAATGGGTTACTACTATGTTCATAAAGCAAGACCTTGTGATGCTCGTACTCCCAATGTTGTTCTGATATTGGTCCTGGCCTTGATTCTTCTGGCTGCACCAAAGCTCTTCTCAGGTGAACCAGAAGAAGAAGAAGAAACCAACTACACCTCACCTTTTGTCGCACTCATACTCCTCGTACTCATTCTGCTTCTGTTGTCCTTGTTCGGAACTTCAAGAAGAAAGGTTTCTTTCAAACCACCATACTGTCAGTGTACGTATGCCTGCTACTGTTACAGATAGTGCATAACATGTGTTCAGAGGCGTGAAACACTCTTAAACCGATGAGATCAGATGAATGGTGTTGTGTTTTATGTTAATTTTACTTCTGTTGATGTTTATGTAACGATTATGGTATGTTACATAGTAATGTTTTAGCAGAGGAATTGTAATGTTTCTATCTAGTATTACATTCTTATCTGTGCTGTCACTATAATTTAAACATGTTGTATCCTGTGATTGAATAATCTTCAAGCATTTCTGAAGTGAAAAAGAAATCAGTTTGCATAGTTTTTTGAATCTAACTCTCAACACAAAAAACCAACTTTTTGAACTTAATCCAACCCAAAAGTCCAGAAATTAGGTGTTAAAATGTCAGCTCCAGGAAAACTTCAAAGAAAGGAAAAAGCAGGAAATGACTTATTCCATTGTTCATTTCTTAATAAAAAATAATATATTCGACACACAATTTTTTTTTTTTTTATTTAATATTTTTTTATTATTAGTTTAAAAATTTTACTTATTTATGATCATTTTATTTATTTGGGTTAAATAAATGTAAATGTGTTAGCTATTCTGTCACTCTTTACCTAATGTACTCCATCACTAGCTGCATTATTTTTTTATGACAAGTATATCTGGTCCAATCGAATGTGGTATCAGTATCAGCATTGAAATGGACCATGCAAAAGTGGTTAAAAATGCAAAAAAATAAAAAAGTACTGTTGCAAATTATAAAACTTTACTGAAATATGATTTATTTACATTTCAAAATTTACAAAAACTTCACCCTAATTTTCGTTTTGGAAATCATCGTTCACATCAAGATCTAACGTTAATAATAAAATAAACAAAACTAAAACTAACCAGAATGATACTTTTTAATATAAGAACTGAGGTAAATTATAACAAATTAACTAAAATGACCAATGCATATAATATGAGAAACTAAAGTAAAGGTTTATTATAAGAATAATTAAAAGATGCGCCTACACCCATGTAAATATATTTTACAGTAATTATTATGAATGACATGTTTATTTAATGTTACTATAATTATCTTAAAATCATAATGAGATAGTTTATCAAATAGCATTAGAAAAAGCAACTCTGTTATATCTTTCACTAATATCGCTCTTATATATTAATTTAAATGTTATCCCATTTTATGTTAGAAAGGTTTTCTGGTTTTCCTTCTCAAAAAGGTGACAGAAAGGCCATTATATTATAAGACATTAATTTTTGTAAAGAATTACTATGTATAAATAAACACCATTTTTTTTAAGAAATTAGTTTGAATATATTTTTAGTATAACTTATTCGATTAAAATTTCCTCAGTGAGATCCTGGTTGATACTAACTGAAAGGCATCTTCCTTTATGATGCAAAATGGGATAAGGCTCATCATAATGGCCATTTACAATCCAACCAATCAGGTCAAAATCAATTAATTGAAACACTGAAAAAATAGCATATATTTGTCATGGTATGTTGGAGCATGCCAATAGCATAAACCTTCTTCATTAAGGAAATTCTATCACTCTTTTGCTCAACTGTTCAGCATGTTGTTGTACCTGCAGCTGACACTACCTCCCTTGTCTTAACTTTATTCATCTTATTTATCAATCAGTTCCAAAAACTCAAACTATTACAACTTCACCAATCACACACTCACACCATTCTTTCATTTTGCTGTAAAAAAAGTAATCTTTTAAACTTCTCACTTCTGAATTCCAATACCCAAAAGACCATCAAATTCAATGGCTTATGGCAGAAGCAGAACCTCCTCTGTTTTGGATGGGTTCACTCTGAATCCCCTGCCATATCCTGTTCTGTTAATCTTAGCACTCATCTTCCTCTTCTTTGCCATTTCATGGTACTTTTCCTATGAAGAAGTTGTTGAAACTGCTGAAGAACAATTTGGTTGGGTACTATTTGCTACCCCAGTGGTGCTAATACTAATAGTTCGTTGGTTATCTTCTATGGAGAATTCAGAGTGGTTCTCTGCTTCGTTACCTTGGGAGAGTCGCAGGAGAACCCACCAAGGCCCTTCAGAAGGAAGCTCTCCATGGGGTGTGGCTGCTTTGATCCTGGTGCTGCTCATAATGGCTCAATACCAATCAAACTTTCTTAATAGCTGGTTTGTGTGATTTGAAAATTTTCTCTATATGTTTGTTTTACCTTTCTGTGTCTTTTTATCTTTGCTCATAACTTAAAGTTAGTGTAAAAATCCTGAGTTTTGTAATTCTTAAATATGTAGATACAGACGTGATGATGCCTGTGTAAATATATATGAAAGTGTTCAGGGTGATTTCACATTTTTATGTGTCCCTTCTAAAAGATGGCAAAGATGAAATCAAGATTTTCAGTTTTTCAAATTAATTTGTTGGATAAGAATGTTGCTGCTTGCATAAGTTATTTGCAGTTAAAGCTGACTAAACAGAAACAAGTTTGGTTACTGGTACCAGTTTTTTCTTTTTTAATTATTACTACTTATAGAAACTCTCAAATCAATTAAAAAATATAAAGTTTACAAATGGGAGAGACAAATTTTATGAGTAAATTTGAATTTAACATGACCCTTTTACTTCAACCGGATATTTGAAGAGAGAAACAAATGGAATGCATAACCAGTTAACGCATAATGTAAAAATAATGCAATTCATTCTATGTGCTACTAATTTAGCTTGTCGTGCTTTCATAAATCTCCAATACAAGCACAAGAAAAAGATAGCAAAAACAAACCGTTGAATTGCTGCACGGAGATCAAATTCCACTTTTTTCACAAGTGAGAGGACTTCAAATTAATTTACATACAGAATATCAGCAAATAATTCCGTGATGTTAACAGTATATGTGTGTATATGACTTGAAATGAACAAAGAACATAAAATTTGTGACAAAAGCTTCCTTATACTCGTGTTGTGCGGTAATACCATATGGAATTTCTGTCTCCTTCTCTGAGAGATCCTAAAATCCACTTAGAATAAAACAAAGATTAGTAACAAAGTGATAACAGTGGCGGTAGTAGCTGCAAGATTCCAGGGAGACACCGCAGCTCGTTGGAGTGACTTGTGCCTCGAAGGCATGAAGCAAAAGTTGAGCCTTCCACAGGTGGAATATGAGAGCAAGAAGAGTATCAATAGGATGGGCGAAAGAGACAAGAATAACTGAACGTAAAGGGCTATGTGATTCTGCTGAGCCTTGTAGGTGGTGTAATGGGAGAGCCACAACAAGCCGAGGACAATGCCAAATATCACAAATAAGTGAAGATTTAGAGAAAGAGAAGCAGTCTCCATGGTCTGCTCTGTCAATGTGCGTTCCTGCTTCCATTCTGCACTTTTCTTAGGGTAGAACCATCCCATTCTTCTCTCTTTTTTTCTCAATCAATGCAATTTGCAGAGAATAACTAAACTGTATCATAAGCACACTAGGTGGTCATCTAGGATTTATATAAGCATATTTAGCTTCTGATATCAGACTGGCTTTGGTATATATTCTTTGAGTGTAACTTCTGCTCAACCACTGTTTCTTTCTGTCTAGTAGCAGTGCTTATAAATTTTTTTATCAATCATGCTATTAATTTTATTTTACTTCTTATCGTTACACAAACAAAATGAAGTGAAAAATACGCTTTAAAATAATCAAATAACTAATATTCTTATAGTATTCATTTGGATAATTTTTTATAACAGATGGTATTCAGAAAATACTTACATCAGCATCACAGCACAAAAATCATATACTGAACTAGATTGATGGAACAGAATATAATAATATTCTGGAAGCGCAATATTGTTCTTATATTGGCAAAGATGATGTATTCTCTAGTAATAAGTTTTTAAATTTGTTCAGCCATCCTTTTATTTTCAAAAGACCGAAAGACCAAATTCCAATTTCGTTATATCAGAAGCAACACTATATATTACACTTGTGTCTGCTAGCAGTGGGTACACTTTTATTATTCTCTGCATTTGATCAGGCTAATCTTCTCATTTTCAGCCAGACTGCTCGATAAATTTTCTACTTACCTAACAAAGGCCAATAATAGCTTTTACTTCTAGTCTTGTACAAAAAACCATAACCCATCAAATAGATTTTAATACTGTGCAAACACTTGAATTTGACTCAATGATCAAAAGAGAAAACTTGCAGAAAGTGTGTTTCTGCGTGCTGGCATTAGTTCTATTGTTCACAACCATTTCAAGATTCAACTCTGAAAGATAGTAAGTTAGCTCATCAGCTGCTCTCTCCCCTCACAAGGTTGTTTTTCTTTCTTTATGCATCATGGTATTACTTAACTACGGGTCACTCAACAGCTGTTCGATTAAATTTATTTATTTCCATTAAACACCTCGATATCTTCGGGGTGGGGGTGGGGGTGAGGGCCACTCTCTTACTGCCACATGGTCTAACTAATACATAGCACCACACCCGCGATCCAGTTTATGGTCTTATACTTTAAATAGTGTTTCTACAATATTTTTATGGTATTACTTTGAATTTTTATCTCTCTCATCGTATCAACAATCTTATCTCACCATTTTTATAATTTTTCCACATCTCAACAAGCTTGTCATTATTAATTAGTCAGAATGATCACTTATTTATTGTTGCACTGAGTTGTACATGACATGTATTTATTTTTAAAATTTATTAGAGAAAAATTAATAACATTTCATTAAATGTCATGTGAAAATTAACAAAAATCAAAGGCATTTTTGGTCAGACTTTTCCATAAGCTCCTTCTAAGAGAGAAAATCAAAGGAAAAACTAAAAATTGGTTTTTTCCATAATCTAACTTATAGAAGTCCTCTCATATAAATTCTATTTTTTTATTTTGATTTCTTAGATAAGTTAATTTCAGCTTATTGAGAAGTTCATTTCCTTTTTTCTTATTTCCTCTCTAAAATGACTTATAAAGAAACTTGTCCAAACATCCTTATGCAGTTTATAACCGACTAATAGTTTTTGTGAACAACATACTACTTCCAAGTTCCAATCCAAAACACTTTTCTTATTGGTCCAAGTTAATTTACAAATTACAATATTATAAATGAGGTTCATTGCATAAGTATTAACACAATTTTAAGCTTTTTTAACAAATTTCATACTATAATAGGGTATATTAGAAAGAGTGTACAATTTTACTTTTTTAAAAGAAATGGGTATATAAACCAGATTTGTCAAGCTTTTACACGAAAGGAAAAGCTTACTTATATGGGAGAGATATCACAGGTGATTTTTTTAAAAGAAAAAAAAAACAAGGGACTTGTACCTCCAGATAGTAGTAGTAGCTAAACACTGGAGAAACTCCATAATGACTTCAATTCAAAAGAGATAAGCACTTGAGTGACATTGTTCCCTTTCTCATTTATTATCCTTTGTGCTGGTGAACTACACTACTTGATGAACTCTCCTCAACGCTCCTAGATGATGAGCACCTACCTAAAGAACTCACTTCAGTGCAACTGCTTTGCCTCCTTGACAACTCGCTAGACTTTATTTGCCCAGATGACAAATCCTGCAAAACCCAAAACACAAACACCACCTGAATCCATACCTCTTTTATCACAGCTATAGCGTATAGGTTGCTAGATTTCTTTAAAAGCAAAGCAACACTAACCTGGTCTGCAGAAAACCCGGAAGTCTGGTCTGCAGTGACATCATTTGAATCCTCATGTTTATCAACCATGCTCTCCTTGCATTTGTTTCTGGACTCTTGTTTACCAGACATGTGGGACTGGAAACCTGGATGAAGAGGTGGGGCTATGTGCTGGATGGATTGCTGTTCAACAAGGGTATTAGGGACTAAATAAGGAACATATGTTGGACAAGGGTTAGGGATAATAGCAGAATGTTGATTAGCATAGAAGGGGTATGGCTGCATAGCAATTGGAGAAGGAGGTATTGGCATTGGCACTGGATATGGATATGATGGTGGAACTACCATTACTGAATGATCCATTGCAGTCCATGGAGACACAGTCCTGAGCTGTTGCTGATACTGACAATTCAACTTCTCAATATCTGATTGAAGAGAAGCCTTTTCTTCTCTGAGATCATTTTTCTCGCGAGCCAACTGAAAAATAATAAAATGTCATTACTTCCTTGATTATTTAATGTCCCAAAAGCATCGTGGTGATTTATCAAAGAGAGAAGAGAAAATATTACCTCACAAGATTCTTCATTTAGTGCACCATATTCATCTTTAAGTTTACTAACTTGAGAAGTAAGGTCGTGTAGCAATTGAATGGTATCATCTATAACGGTTGCTTTGTCATTTTTGGGCCTATCAGGATCTGCACTTCAGAGTTGCCACAGGCAGAGTAATTTAATAGAAGTACTAATTTAACAGTTCTCATCAAGTGGCAAACACACGGATAAATATTAAGGAATATCTAAGGAACAACTCGTTAGATCCAAACTATCACCATATGTATAACCTAAAGCAATCACTGAGACGTGTGGTTGAAAATAATTAAACTCCAATCAGGTCAATTCACAAACTAAAGACATTAACAATATCCAAACCAATGCTAACACTTGCCATAACAAATACAATCTGGGTACTGTTAGTTAGAACAGTTTAGTTGTTATCAATTGGTCATTCAACAAAAGTGAACCTGGCAGTTGGATACCCTTAGTAAGTCAGGAATAGCAACAAACATAAAAAATTCATGACAACTTTTTCACCGACGATTGTGAAATTTGATTTACCTAAAATGTTGACCAGCGCTACAAATTGTTCATTGAGTCGATCCCTCCTCAGCTTTTCTCGGTCAGCCTTTTGTGTCCTTCTTGCAGATGTACAATCCATTGGTTCAACCTCAGACCTTTGGCAGAGGATACATAAGTTTAAGAAATTTAGTTTAATCAAAGTTTCTATCATTGATTTCAGCTTTGCAGAATAACAAAAACCAAAATTATCAAAAATAATACAAGCATTTCAGTTTTCAACAAATTGTTTAGATATAAGTACTTAATTTTATATAAGTATGACCTAAATTCTCAGTAAGTAATACTCCTGTAGAGTCATTCCAGTTCAACAACTCTCGGGAGCTTTTATTTTTCTTCACTTATTTCAAAACTAGTGTTATTCAGACATGCATTACTGCTACCACCTAAAAAATTATCTGATGGCAAAATGCATTGAAATGATTATCAGACAGTACAATGATAATTGACAAACTAAACTTAATTTTTCTTACAAGACAGAGCACAACAACTGAGTCACTTTGCGCCTTTAAACAATATCTCACAATGTACAATCAATTTACTGCATAGTGTTGCAACAGGAGTACAGAACAAAATCGTATGGAAACAACAAAGTGAGATAAAAATGATGTACCCATAATTGGGTTGGAAACTAGAACGGGGTAGCTCGAATTCGTGGAAGGAATTCAGAAAAGGATATGTGTAAGAACGATAGATAATAATAATAATAATAATAAAAACATAGCTAGATAGAGAAACTATGATCAGATATTTTACCTCGTTATCTATGTTCGATGATCTATAATTTTGCTAAATCCACTGGTAAAATCTACTGTTCTTCACTTTCCCTTGCTGTCTCTTCTTGAGAAAAAAAGAAAAATTGGAATCGATTCCTAATCAGAAATGCAAGTGACTGGCATTGTTTTTAGTGTAAAGGTCGCTTGCATTCTACTATTCCTAATGGGTTGTGTTAGAGAGGAGATACCTACATAAGCATATTCCTTAGGGTTGATGTATTTCGCGATTCTGCTTTTGGTTACAGAATTTTGCAGGGATCGCAATGCATACATGCCCCTCCTGATTTTAACCTTTCAAATATAAGTGAGACTCGTCCATATAAAATTCACATAACAAACAAAATTTATATTCAACAAAATACATAATAAATAAATAAAGGTTTAATGTATTAATATGTCTCTATTTATTTTTCCAGAATCTCAAAATAAATTCTTCTTTTCAATTGATTTTTTATTTTCTTGAAATTAAATCAAATAAAATATTTTCGTCAAATTAAAATGATACCATTTCTCTGATATTGAAAATATGATTGAATTGTATTTTTTTAATTTTTGAATTAAAAAATAAAATATATATATATTTTATTTTTTAATTCAAAAATTAAAAAAATACAATTCAATCATAAATCTCACGTATTAAAATATTATATCTTTTCTAACAGCGTCATCTTCGTTTAAAAGAAAAACAATTTAATTTTACAAAATTAATAACTTAATTAAGACAAAAAAACTTATTTTAGATTCGGCATAAAAATAACAACCCAAACGATAAATAAATAAATAAACAAACTACCAACCTCTGTAATATTACAAAACATTAATTAATTTAATACATACTAAACCGATACATTCCTTCCGGAAATAATAACTGAGATAATCTTATCATAACACATTAAGTATAACATTTAAAGATATGATTTTCTCATAATATTTGAATTCAAAATAATATATAAAATATTTTAACTAAATCACAAGTAAAAAAATATCGTGAATCTGACCTTAGATTACATGTAGTAAAGAGAAAAAAAAAATCAAAATTAGAATATCTCATATTTTTGAGAATGACAAAAAAACTTCGTTAATATTTTGTTAGTAAAATTCCCCATAAATATCGAACAAATACTTTTAATAGATAATTGTAGATAATAAATATATGTATTTTAATTATCTTTAAGTGACTCTTTATCTATTATATATTATTAATAATTTTTATTTGGATATATTTTTAAAAATAAAATTTAAATAAACAGCCAGTGAAAGATTGACCACAAAAGAGTGGTTTATATGTATCATTTATTCGAATTTAGTTTTTTAGAAATAATAAATTTATTAGTACTTTATTATTTGGGTTTCTTTAAATTATAATTAATGGTAAAATATTTTTTATTAATTAATATACATTGCAGCCACTTTTCCTAAACAATAATTTAGAATATAATAGCTTTTAAAAGTTGTTTATATCTCAATTTTAAAATTATAAACAACTTAGAAATCTAATAATTGAATGATGAAAAAATGCTTTTAGAAAATTATAATAAAATCAACAATAATTTTAAAATAAATTTTATGAAGATAAACCAACCTAAACTATTACTTTTTTCAAATTTCAAACAATAGCTGCTAATTTTTTTATTTCAACGAATAATAGAATGAACAACATGATATTATACTAAAGTAATCATTAGCCATATATCTTAAAATAAATCATTGAAAAAAGATGAATTATCTTATGATGCAGTTGTTACTATAGACAAGAAAGTTAGTGAGTCAGCATGTGCCACGTGAAACAACCAATGAAAAACTGTATTTAAGACATATAAGCTAATAGAGTATGACCCACATGTAAACGACATCGTTGTTGGAAATCTCCTTCTCAAACATTACAAATTACAAATCTGTGTTTCAGGGTTGAAATTTCACACGTTGAAATTTGGTACCAACTCCAGCCCTACACCACCATGGCCTCCATCCACAAATTTTTGCTTTTCTCTCTCGCCCTTCTCCTCTTCGCTTCTCCTTTTCTCCAAGGTCTGCACCCTTGCTTCTAGATCTAGATCTTATACACCTTCTATCCATGCTTTCTTGCATGTTACAATTATCGTGATTGATGATTGGATTGATGTGAAAAGATCCTATTTTTACCTTTTGTGCCGACGCAATTACTCCCTTTTCAGCTCCCCTTTTCAACTCTGATCTGCTTTTGGATTGTTAAATTTTGAATCTTTTGGGTTCTGATCTTTGTTGGAACCATGTGTTTTGTTCTTCTTTGATTGCTTACTCTCAATTCTTGCTCCGATGTTAGAGATAATGAAAAGATTGTTTTTTTAGTGGCGGGCAATTTACAATCAGGCACTTGACATTTATATTTTTTTAATGATTAAGCCAGCTATCGAAAATGGGTGTTTTTTTTTTCAGTAGATTTGAAATTAAATATGAGCTAGGTGAAGTGACGGTGTAATGCTATGTTTATCCGGAATCTGGTTCTGTTCTATGCACTTTAAGTTTTGATGCTTATGATACATAGATATTAAAATTGGTATCCTTTTTTTGCTGGCAGAACGATGTATACATTCTGCTATTCATTGTTTTATTTTACACACTGGATCTCTCAAATAGTATCGTATCCATGTTTCAATGCCTTTTGTGCACGGCCATGATTCGATATGTTTTTTTTAGTTGCTAGGTGTCAGTCAGACTCCGATGATGCAGTGGATAACATTGAAGAATCAAGTGATATTGGCATTGTTGGTGATGATGCCCAAGACTTTGGTGATGGGACCTTCTCTTCCGCTCCAGGAATTGATACAATAAGTGTATTTCCAAAAAACAGCGCACGATGTAAGAATCATACTGTCTAGTGCACCAAAATATGGTTCACAAATCATTATCTCTGTTTGATAGGGGGTTGAATTTCTTTGTTCTTGTAATATGTTGCAGTGATAACAGCTGGAGAAGAGTCTGAGCTGCTTGTTGGTGTTAAAAATGATGGTAATTCAATCAAATTTGACACTCAATGTTGTATTTTAGCTTGTAATGATGCTTAACATTCTTAACCCTTGCGTTTGTCACTGATCGGTAGTCAAGCCGTTCATTTTTAACCCTTCATTTTTTTGTGATTTTGTTACATTATTTCCTCATTGATGTATTGTGATTCTGTTACGTTATTCGTTCATTAGCAAATTATAGCTTATTTTTGTTCATTGTGTGGAATAAAACAGGGGATTCAAGCTTGAATGTTATTGCAATCAGGGCTAGTATTCACCTTCCTTTTGATCACCGTCTGCTGGTTCAAAATCTTACTACCCAGGTAATAAGTTGCTGACTATCCAAATAAAACGTAGTTATTTATTTGTGATCAAGGATTACACTGCCTGTGTTACTGTAAAGGATTAGTTATGCTCGATAAAAATTGATGAATATTCTATAGAATTACAACCAACAACAGAAATATGTTATCTATTATTTGTTCTACAAAGAGAATTTCAAATGTTCATGAAAATAGTATGGGTAGTAAAATATAAAGTATGCATTGTTTGCCTGCCCAAGAATTTGAAGATAAATTTTTGAAAAGTTAGGTTTTAAAATGCTAGAATTGTTAATCTTCACATCAGAAGGATTGCTTTATTTTGTGTATGAGTATTGGATGCATATATCTGATAACTTCATCCTTGTATGCTGAATGAAAGGGAGCATGGGATGCATTTGTGATATTTTCATTTCCTTTTATTTTGGTTCCTGTTCTTCCCCATAAAACATTAGTTAATGTGTATGATTTTGTCAGTTTAGATCATAGGCAACCATCTAAAGTAGTTCTGCAAGTCTATTTGGGAACATTGAATTATCATGAACCAATCACTCCAACCTATTCTGATTCAGCAAACGGTATTGCATATCTATTTTAAATTCGATCTATTGTTTTAATTGCAGGGTTTCAATAATGGTTCTGTACCAGCCTCGGCACAGGCTACTTTCCCATATCTATTTGCAGTCAGTAAGTACATGCAGGTATGTTTATTGCTTCAAAGGCCAATGCTTTTAGTTTCTCAATGAGTAAGCATCACCGGAGACTATTATACTCATTATGGCTATTACTTTTTCTGTCATGCAGCCTGGAAATTTTGATCTTGTGGGCACTATTATTTATGAGATAGATGATCATCCATTCCGAAGCATCTTCTTTAATGGCACTGTTGAAGTTGCCGAAGCTGGTGGTTTTCTTAGCATGGAGTCTGTTTTTCTTGTTACACTGGGGGCTGCTCTCCTTGTCCTCCTGGGGCTATGGATTCATGGCCAAATACAACACCTTTCTAAGGTACTAACACCATTATTTTTTCAAATAAAGTGCTTTCAAGGATGCATTGTTATTTGCTAATGGTACTCATAAAATCGTCACCTCTATTTTGTTTTGATTTATACTGAGACTCTGTACTTGTTTGATTTGCTAACTACAAAATGTGTCATGATATCACAATTCATATTAATCTGTAATGTAGTAAGAGAAGTCATATATTCCCATGGCTTTAAGCTATAATGAACTGATAAGGGTATTGCAAGGTTTTGGGCTCTAAGTTATCTAAAACAAGAAATTCATTCCTGGAGCATGAAAGAATTTCAATCTTAATTTGAGTTTTTTGGGGACCCCTCGAATCACATATCTGCTGCCTTGTTCTGATAATCTGATTCATGTTTGTTCAGAAAACCAAGAGGGCTCCAAAAGTTGAAGTGGGAACAAGGTCTACAGATGCTTCAACTGATGAATGGCTACAGGTTTGTTCTCATGCCTTGTACTATACTTGTTGGATTTCATGTTTGATGCTTTAGCCTTTTTAATGTAACACTGATGGGTTTATGCTTCACATTGTCTGCCCTTTATTTTGACACCTAGGGAACTGCATTTACCCAATCTCTGTCGAGCAAGTCAAAGAAGAAGAAGTAGATAAGCAAATTCTCACGTTCAGCCACACAAGACTGTGCCATGGAATACAGAATCATGTTACTGACTAGGTTTGAGTTTAAGAGAGCACGACGAAGTAGCTGTGAAATTTTGGCTGAAAGATCTAGCTTTCTGTTGTAGCTTAAGACTTTTTACGTTTCTCCATTCGAATGAAGTTGAGTTTTTTTTTTTTTTTGTTCTAAACTAACAAGGATTTGAATTAGGAATGATACAACTTTTGCGATGTGGCAGAGTTTTTATTAGATAATGTTCATTTTGTTTTACGTACATTTTGTGTTTACTGTCATCTTAAGATGCTCTTTGGAACCGTATAACATAGTAAGGAAGAACACTCCTTCCAAAGTTGGCATCTTGATTTTAATTCAATATAAAAACGACATTTTGGACGATCCTAAATTTTCGAAATACAAGAAAGATGAGATGTTTGTTTCTTTCGAAATGAATGCAATACAATGTCGAAGAAACAAAAATATCGTTTAGGATAATGTTGATTTCAAATTTGATATTAATAGAACGTTTTTCACCAAATATATATATATATATATATATATATATATATATATATATATATATATATTAAAACATGAATTTCAAGAAAATTTAAGTCTGCAAAATCAACTTATTCAACTGTTGTCACATGGCTTAAAATAACACAGGATTACAATAGAATATATAAATAATACAATATAAAATTATTTCAATAACTAGTGATCTTATTTTACATTTAAGATGTGGTGAAACACAAATGTCATTTTGTCTGTAGAAGAGAAAAAATAAATTAAACTAACACTTTTGTGGTTTTCTCCAATTATACCGATACTTTAGTTTTTTTTTTTTTTAAATAAATTATGTAAAACCTCTTTTCTTAAACAATTACATTCTATTTTTTATATTGCATATCTATCCCCTTGAAATTTAAATATACGCATCTATCCTCAAAACAAAGTCTCTGTGATCATAAAAAAAAAAATACTTATAATATATTTTTAAAAAATATTTATATTTAAAATACTTATAATAATGTTTATAACTAGACACTAATAAATACTAAAATTAACAAGCCTATCTGTAAAAAGTGATTGCCACCAACAATAGCAAAATGTGACATTTGTTTCTAAAATTGATTGAGCTTTCCATGTTTTGGACAAAAATTGAATTAAGCATAGGTACCTAAAACCATAAATCATGTATCATAGTCAAACAACGAAAGGGATAGAAAATCATGTTTTTTAGTATTGAAATGAACCCTAAAAAAACAATAAAAACGGCTATTAAATATTAAGATCGTGACCAAAACTTTCCCACCATCATTAAACAAAACTTAGACTTCAATGTTATACACTTATACATGCATCTGGCACACACATGCATATTATTTAATAATACTAATTATTCAAATTCATTTTCCTACAATTGAAATTATGTTCTCTTTAATTCTAAAATAAACTCACTTTATATATATTATATATAAAATGACACTCCTATATATTCATATATTTTTTAACTAAATATATTCACTTCCTTATATTTTTAATAAATAACTTTAATAGTTTAAATAGTTTTTTTAAAATAGGCATTCTCTATAATTTGTAAACAATTTTATAAGTTTGTGTGAAGTCTTTATTTGAAAGTTGATAGCTGTTAAAACATACCCAATTTCCTAATGAGATGAAGAAAA
The DNA here is from genome assembly GCF_000741045.1 of Vigna radiata var. radiata. NCBI lineage: Eukaryota > Viridiplantae > Streptophyta > Magnoliopsida > Fabales > Fabaceae > Vigna > Vigna radiata. The sequence continues at coordinate 2,001,510 of NC_028352.1, forward strand.
ATTAATTCCTCCGGCCTGGACTTAATTTTTTGTTTATTCACCGCCTTTTGTTTAGGTGTAAAATATTTATTGATCGTACTATTAATATTTATATAATATATATAAAGAACGATTTTTACAAATTTACACCAAAATCACTATAAAAGTTAATAAAAATTTAAGAACTACAACATATTTAACCCAAATTTTAATGCTGGTAAATAATTTTTCATTTCTTTGGTTTTTTTATAAATTTTGAAAGTGTTATTTTTCACCCCCACTCACCATAAATAGGTAAAAAAAATGTTGAAAATCACATGTTAACACAAATTTTTAATATGTAATTTCAATTTACAACTAAGTTTTGTAAAACTAAATTAAATTTAAAATTTATTTTTTAAAATAATATAAAAGTCGTCCAAAAATTCTACAAAGATAGATTTATTGTTTTTCTCTATTGTTACTCATGAATACTATACGTGAAAACTCTGGTGAAGATCCTTATAAATTAGGATAACACAAAATTTCATTATATTGATATACAAGCTTCTTCTTACAAACTAAAATTAAATTTAAATTAAGTCTAGATAATTTTCTAGAAAAAAAAAAAATAAAGTGATAATTTAGATATGATCGATTTCAGCTATAAAATTGAAGATCCACAAGAGTAGGTGTTATAATGACGTGATATGTTATCCTTTTTTCTATCCCAGTGGCAGCAACAACACAATTTTCACGATGAAGCTTCTGCAAATGTGCGGTACGGAGATAAAGAAACAGTTGACTGGAGTAGTTCACGTTAATCTTCTGTTATCCGCAAAACCTTCATCCTTCCATGATTGGAATTCTTCTGTCAAAACAACAATCATTTAGCAATGCAACGTAAAATGCATTTATTAGTGGCATTTAAGAGTAGGTTTTGTGACAGATATATGCGTTTGGCTGTGCGGTTGAGAAGCCATGCATTCAATGAATTAGATAGTAACTTGTTTATGGAAACTGTTGTGTGCACGTTATGGTCTTTTTCTCTGTGATCCCGCTGATATTGGTCCCTTCCACCCATGTGAACTTCTTAATTTCAGTGTCGGTGAAACAATATCCAAGAGGGTTATATATTAAGCATTCCAATCAAACAGTATACTCACACTTCCCATTCTACCATACAAGAGCTTCTTAGTTCTAAGTGTACCTTATTATTTTCTCTCTATATCGTTATTATAGTCATCAGGAACTGTAGTTGCAGTTCCTTATGCAGGTTTTTCCTCGGCGCCAAGGAGCACTTTTGTGCTTCTGGTTGTCTGTGTTATTTCTGGTAGTAGGCTTCTGCTATGGCGACCACACTACAGTCCAGGTAGTTGGACTCGGAGAATGCACAGACTGCAATGCTAAGAATATTAAAACTAGCCAGGCTTTCTCAGGTACATATTCTAATTAACATACTATATGCATACTATAGATTTGTTAGACTTGTACTGACACCACACAAAAAATTGTGTATAAAATATCAAACACTTGTTAATTACTACATACTAAGTTTCTGATGGACCACATTGGCTGTCATTTTTACATGTAATTAGCCCTGTAAGAGTTTCATTCAAAGTTAGGTGTTAAAAATGTGTTACTAACGTGCATTTTTCTACAGGACTACGTGCAACAGTAGAGTGCAAAGCAGCAAGTGGGGACTTTGAAAGAAGAGGGGTTGGTGAGCTTGACGAAAATGGAAACTTCAAAGTGTCCCTTCCACATGACATTGTGAAAGCTGATGAACTCAAAGAAGAATGCTATGTTCAGTTACTCAGTGCATCAGCTGCTCCTTGTCCTTCCCATGATGGCCCTTTTAGCACCAAAATTGTTATCAAGTCAAAAGGTGTCGATAAACACATACTTGGTCCTGCTGGAAAACTCAAGTTTTCTTCAGAGACATGCGCTTCTGCTTTCTTCTGGAAGCACCACCCTCTCATTCCTAAGCTTCCTCCTCATCCACCCATCACCATCCCTCCAATAGTATTTCCACCGCTTCCACCAAAGATTTTCCATAAACATCCTCCACCTGTGTATACTCCTCCGCCTGTATATACTCCTCCACCTGTATATACTCCTCCTCCTGTTGAACCTTCTCCTCCTCCTAAGCCTCCACCCAAGGAGCCTCCAAAACCACCAAAACCATCCCCCCCAAAGGAGCCTCCTCATCCAAAACCACCAAAGCCTCATCCAAAACCACCAAAACCATGTCCCCCAAAGGAGCCTCCTCACCCAAAACCACCAAAGCCTCATCCAAAACCACCAAAACCAAGTCCCCCAAAGGAGCCTCCTCATCCAAAACCACCAAAGCCATGCCCTCCAAAGGTTAAGCCTCCTCCTCTTCCACCAAAACCACCAAAGCCACCACAGGTCAAGCCTCCTGTTCCACCACCCGTTAAGCCTCTCCCCCCACCGGTTCCAAAGAAGCCATACCCACCAAAGCATCCACTTCTTCCTCCACTCAAGCCACATCCACATCCACTTCTTCCTCCACTCAAGCCACACCCACTTCCTCCACTCAAGCCACTTCCACCTCTTCCCAAAATTCCTCCAAAGCACTTTTTCCATCACCCCAAATGGCCTCCGGTTCCACCATCTTCTTCTCATCCTTAGGCTATATCGCAGAGCTAGATTACTCTTGGGTCTACAATGCGTGCATGTGTCTTTTTTTTAAGCGCTTTCCCTGTGATCGACGATTGAGGAAGTCTGTTGTTGCAAATAAAGCCTCCCGAAGGATATTGCATCTGATGTGAAGAAAACATCAGCTAGAAAGGAGAAAACAAATAGAGCGTTTGATTGAGAAGTTTGAAATGTTTATTTGAATTTGAGTGTGATAAGTTGCTGTGCTGAATGAGCAAAGTTAGAGAACCCTAGATATTCTATTTGTCCTTGAATTATTATTTCTGGTGTAGATAAGTGCAGTGTGATGGGATAGTTAAGCCTTCATTATGTCATTTTCAGAGTATAAGAATTTATATTTACCTATGATTATTTAATAGTCACAGGCTTTTAATATGTTCTTTTTATTGCTTAAAGTCTCAAAACCTTAAATTTCAACAAATTTAAGGAATATGATACCATTGCTAATAATTGAAAAGAGATAAGAGAAAGCTACAAGATTCGATAATACAAAGGATTAAATATATTTTTATTGTAACTTTCTAATTTATATTTTCCTCACTTTCTAAGTATTATTTAACATTTTAAACTATGTTTCCTTAATTTTTTTCACATCACCTTTTTATTGTAAGAAGACGCCTTCGAAGACAATTATAAGTAATTTTCTGCGTGAAATATTTTTTTAATATAAAAATAAACAATTACTATTGGTAAATATATAAATATAAATACAAATATACATATTACCTAGTATTTAATCAAACCTGTGTATGTATATGCAACTAAAAAAATAGATCTACCAAAATAGCAATTTGCTTTATAGTATAACTTATAAAAAAAATTTATTCACGAGGTTTGAATGAAATAAAATATACTAAAATGGTAATTTAAGAATAAGTGTCAAAACAAACATATCATAGACGGAGTTTAATAGTGAGGGAAAGAATCTTTCTGTGAAATTTTTTTTATAAATATTAGTATACATCTATATAAAAATTATTTATTTAAAAACTTTTACTTTTGGTTAGATTACCACATACATTTATATGATTGCCTTTTCATTATATTAACTATTTGGTGAATATAATATCATACGACAACATCTTATCTTATTTGAAAACATATTCCTATTATTTACGTATTTTTTAAAGACAGAAATGATTAAATTATAACATGAAAGAAAAATAATTATATAAATAAAATATTTTTGTATAATTTAGTAAATGAAACTAAATATTTATTTTTAAAATGTAAATTATAATAAGCATATTACATAAACATGTATAATAAAAAATGGGATAATTTAATTTATTTTTCAACTCTATATTTTTTGTAGTTTGTAACCATGCACTGTTTTTCAATGTTATGTCGAATAATTGAGTATTTTAAAATTTTTTCATTTCTAATATTTCGAACTCCCCTTTCTATTTCCTATTTTTTTACACTTGACATCTGTTTCAAGAACAGTAAATAAAACATTTATATAAATACGATTACTTACCAAAAAATTTCACATATGTGTTTTAGTTTTTAAAATAGGATATTTTTTAATTATTTTTCCATCTAAAATTTATCTATGCAGTTAGGAATATATTATCTTTCAAGTTTAATAAAATTTCAAACAAAAGTAGTTAACTTAATAAAAAGTGTAATCTTTTTAATATCGATTAAGATTTAATTATATTTTTGGTCTTTATACTTTTGTTATTTTGTACCCTTTCTCTATTAAATTTTAATAATTGATTTAGTTTTATAAATTTACAAAATTAGTCAATTTTAGTACAATATCATATATAGTTTAATTGTTACAAGAAAATGTTAACCCATTTTTCTAACAAAAAATATTAATATTTATTAACATTTTAGGTAACTAACTAACTATATCATTATCACCGTTTACATTTTTCAATATTTCCTATTAAAAATTATGAAACTATTAACAATAGACTAAAATTTCTTAATCTTATCAAAGAAATGTCTAAACATACAATTAAATTTTCGTAAGAACCAACATTGCAAAAAACTATATTCTCAAAAAAATTTGAGAAAAAAATATAAATGTAATTAAATTATATTCAAGGCAAATATACAATGATGAAAATTTATCTTTTTTTTTCAATTTTTAATTTACTAAGTTATACGAGTGAACAATACATTACATTTTCATATTATTTTAATTATTAAAAAGTATACCATTAAGTGTAGATAATTCAATTTAAATAAAAAATATTCAATAACCCAGGTAGTATAAAACAATACTTAGTTCAGACCGTGAGAGCATTGAAAGCGCGAAAAATCAAATGAAAAAATTAAACTAAACCCTTCCATTGCTCCCTTCTTGCAGTGTTAGGGTTTATCTTTCTCCTCTTCTTCTTTGCTGTTCTCTCCTCCAACAATGGCCGATATCAGTTCGGTCGATGCTTCTTTATGGTGGGACTCATTCACCGTGCTCCTCACCGAGCTTGAGAATTCCTCTCTGTCCTCAGATCTCCCACCTAACTTGGTACACTTTCAATTATCTTTGTGCCTTTGTGTGAGTCTGAATTTGTGAACTTACAGGAATCATTTTGGTGTTTATTTAGGCCAAAAAGTTGAAGGACAACCATGCCTGGTTCGTAGACACACTGTCGCGCTTCAAACCGCCCAATCAGAGTTCCAAGGAAGCTCTGAATTCAAAAACACTGAAAATTGGATCTCACCAGGTCACTGTTCAGCCTCACCTGAAAGATAAAGCGTTGCAGATTAGCTCCATCCTGGTCAGCTAGTTCCTTGCTTGTGTTTGCTTAGTGATCATTGCTAATACTATATCATAAGTTTCATTGTTGAAGTTTTTGTGGTGGTCAAGAGTTTAGGATGGGGTGAAATTATTTAATTGCTGAGAGAAATGTTTTTACGTTGAAATTTGAAAGTTTATTCTATGGTCTCAGAAATGATTTTGTTCTTGATTTGTGTTTCTGCTGTGTGGGGACAAGTGTTGTTTTTTCATTATATGTATCATGAGGAATTTACTTAGTAATGTCAGTTATTCACTGTCGGTGTGGTACGCTGATACCTCAAGGTGACTTTCTATTCCCATTCTTGTTTATTTCAGCTACTAGACGAGGTTCAATCATACATTTTTGTTGAAAGGTCCATCAAACATAACGATGCAGTTGCTGATTCCATGGCTCCGGAGTTTCTTCACATGGTCAGTAGCTCTATCACCTTACTGCATTTCTGTATTAGTCAAGTGCTTATTTCTAGAATGATCATACTTTGTACATAATAAGAGGATTTGGCTGATTCATTATGTTTCTACAAACAAATTTAAAATAAAGTAACTTCAGCGGATTATGTGAGCTGTGAAGTCATGGTTGGATGAATTCCAAATATATATTTTTTTTGAATTTTTATGTGGCACTTGGTGCTCAGGACTTAGAGCTGTGGTTGGGGTTTAGAAATCAAACTTAATAAAATTTGGAATAAGATCCCATCACATAGTACATCTATGCCTAACAACAAAAGAAGCAAGTTTTTAAGCACAATGGCTTCCCGCACTATACATACGAGATACATGAAATATCATATTCCTATGCCCCAACATATTCTGCCACCGATTTTGAAGATGCCAAGGAATAATGTGATGATTGGAGATAGCTTGAACCTCCAACATAGAGTCACTTTCAATCCATAGACTATGTCATCCTTTCTCAACAGCAATTTCAACAGCTCAAATAACACCAAGAAGTTCTGGATAAATGGTTGTGAGTGAAACCACCAACAAAGGCAGTATCTCTATCTTGAAATAAGCCCCCACAAGCAGTAAGACCAGGAGCACCACGAGCAGCTCCATCAATGTTACACTTCATCCAAAATCAAGGTGGAGATAGCCACAAAACAGGCATGACAGAAGGGGCAAGGTTCAATTTTTTGGAGTTGCCAAATTCTTTAAAATTGCCAAATGTTTTGATGTTCCATTTTTTAATGAACTTTAAACTTAACTCAGGATCACAAAATCAACTTGTAAGGTAATGTCACAAACTCCAACTGGTAGCATCTTGAAGCACTATCTTTATAGGTTTGCTCCAAGCAGTATGAATCGATAGCAACAACAAATCTAGGTTTTGATGATCAATATGAACTTGAACACATGAACTAAGCCAATACCAAAAGATAACAACAAACGAAAAAAGAAATGTGCAACAATTTTAATGTGATATTGACAATGATGACATCTAGGAACCATATACCAAGCAACATTTAAGAAGATTATCATCAGTGGCAAATTTATTATATTGCAATCTTCATATTAGAAATGATTTTGAAGGAGTGATGTACTTGTTCCAAAGCTTGCGACTAGAGTCTTATCAAGGGATTGACTAGAAAGGTTGACTTAGGTTTCGTAGTGTGGAGCCATCAAGATTTTGACTTTTAGTCTTTATAAGGCTTAAACAACCTTTAACTTGTACTTAATTTTGTGAGGTTGAGTTAAGTCATTAGCTAAAATTCTATGATGGTATTTGAGTTTATCTTGCATCCAATGTTGGCACAACCAGATTGTCAAATTGCCAGGTGTTAGAAAGCTGCCTTAATTGTGGTCACTTGTATGTTGAAATGGGCTTCTTATGGAAGGGTTGACTTGTAAGGCTTAGTCAAGCATCATAGAGTCAGCGACCTTGTGGCTCTTTAGAGGTTAAAATCTCACATTGATTACAGTTATGACCTAAGTAGTTCTTATGAGACTTGGGAGATCATGACCTTCCTAGTTTGTTTTTGAGATTGTGTTAGTATTCAAGTCTAAATTCTAAGATGGTATTGGAGCCTATCTTAGATTTGTTGTTATTAAACAATGGACTTTAAGCTTAAGTCAATCCCACAAAATAACAAGTAAAATAATATGCTCAACAAACAAGAAATCTCGCTAGGATATGTTCTAATTTACCATTTGGAAAAATGAACTTTAAGCCTAACTTAATCTTATAAAATTGGTTTGTAAAGTGAGTTTTGCACTCACTTATATAATCTAAACTGATCTTATCACTTGTCGATGTGAGACTTATGTCACTTGTTTCTGCCACTCTCTTGATTGGTAGTCCTAGGCATGGGTAGTGTTGGAAAACGTCTTAATTGTGGTCATCCCTAGCTACCATTAGTTGTGACCCTTATAGAGTTGCCTTAATTACAGTCTCAAAGGTGAATGTTTAGTTTCTCATTGATCATAAGTACGTTTAAATATAACTTATAATGTTTGTAAGATAACCTCACTACATGATATGCATGTTTTCTGTCAACTGGAAACCTTTCAGGTTCTTCCCTTTTCTGTCTTCTATTATTAGTGGGTTCATGATAAGACCCAAAAGAAAATGAGAAGATGGTCAGATTTAGTTAGATGGTTGGATGTTTGTTTAGTTAGTTATAGTCAGAATCTATTCAGTGGATAGGTAGTCAGGCACAGGGGTTTAAGTAGCTGGATCAAGGTACAAGGGAGGCATTTCAGAGTTTAGATTTGATAACAGTGAAAAGGCTCTGTAGTGGAAAGGCCAACCCTTTGTGAAGGGTAATCCTTTGGAAGGAAACTTCTCTGCTAAGGTCCCATGCATGTAATTTAAGAAATAGTACTAAAGTGATCTATTTTTTGCTTTATTTGTTTTTCTGGTCTCTCTGAAAACTTGGTTGTTTCTAGGCTGCTTCTCTAGATTTGACAGTTTAAATGTACTGGTATTTTAGCTGCTTCTGAACTTTCTAAGGTCTAAATTGATATGTATAGTTCATTTAGAAAATTGTTCACCACAGTATTTTTTTCCGTGATGGTTTCTTTTTTGTTCATGTTTCTGATTTATTTTCTTTCTTTCTATGAAGATGTTAATTCAATATTACAAGGAGCGACAGTGCTTGCTAAAGTGCATCAGGTGGATTCTCATGCATGCTAGTAAGTGTATCATATTTCTTTTTATGGCCACTTAGTAATTGTTTTGTTAATTCTCTATTCTGATCACACATTCATTTTGTATAAGTTTAGTAAACATTTATACTTTATGTTAATTCATTCTTCTTGCTGATATTTCTTTGGGTTTTGACTCTACATCAGTACATAATGGTCCTGTGTCTGAAGATAATACTATGAAGGAGGAGGCAAGAAAACTGTTTCACGATGGTCTTGAAAGTAAATTAATATTATTCTTTGACAATCTTCTGTCCTGTAGCTACCCAGAACAAATGGTATGTTCAGATTCCGTTTACCAGTCGTATTTAATTTTCACCATTACATTACATAATTTAAATGGGTAGATGACTTGTATTTTGTATGCGATCCTTATATAATTTTAATGCAATAATCTACGTGCATGCTATGACATTAATAGCTGAGTCTTGTTCTACCACACTCCCTTCTTGGACTATTCTTTCATGTTCTGGATTAGTGTGCTATGTGTCTCAAAGCTGACATGTTGTAATTGTATATTTTCATCTGGAGCATGCGAACACTAGATGTTGGAATAGTCCTTTTCTACCATCTAATGAGATCTTTTTTTTTCTTTGATTTGTATCTAATATGATTGATAATTGGAAAATTTATTTCTTGATGACTCAACTATTGTTAATTGTGGATTGTGGAATGCTTGAAGGATGTTGAGCTTTTTACACTGTGGGCTGAGGAGACTCTAATTGAAGACAACTTGGTCTTAGACATCCTTTTCCTGGCATATTATGACTCATTGTGTACCTGTAGCGGGGAAATCTGGAAGAAGTTTATTGCTCTTTACAAGGTATAATAATTATAACTTGATGACATTAAATAGGGAGATATTATATGATTTGACAAGGAAATGTCTTACTAAATATTTCCCATTATTTGATATTGATTTTGTTCCTTATTATTATCTCTCTTCTTCATTATAAATAACAATCCTCATGTATGTACAAATCACACAATTGCACATAATCATTTCAATATGGTTTAAAGTCTATCCAAGATCCATTTAACAAGACCACTCACCAAGTTATATACCAAACCCAATATTGTTGGACGTGAGGAGATGTATTGGAAAGAAGTCCAAGTCTCACATAAAGTGGAAATTGTGCAAAATACAATATATAATTAAGGGCAATCTTGGTCTTACAAGCTAAATTTTGTGCGATTGAATTAAATGTATATTATTTTTTAAGATGGTATTGGAACAGTACCATCTGTTGTGATTTGTTTTGTCACTAATCCGTTGTTAGGCCATGACCTCTTTTTTAGATGCAATTGCTTGGCTTTGTCACTCAGATTTTCTCTCGGGTAAATAATACTTGTAGCAACACATTTTTCTCTTCGGCAGTTGCTGCACTCTATAAGCATTTTTTTCTTTTCGGTGCTCTTAGTGCCCTTTAATTTTTTTTTTCTCTTTCATCATGCATCTAAGCATTTTTTTTTTCTCTTCGTTAATGACTGTGCCCTCCAAACCTTTTTTGCTCTCCAGCAGTCACTGGGTCTTTCGACCTCTAATGCTTGCAATTGAAGCCACCCTTTTCTAATGATCACTGCAATACCCAACTCACAGCTAACAATCACCGTGTGCTGCTAGTTGCTTGGCATGTAATCTTCAAAAAACTTGTGCCAACTTGATGTGTGAAGTTGTTATTATCGATTTTGTCAGATCCAATCACCAACTTACTGACATGCTCACTGAGTCTCTCAAGAGTTCTCAAATTGACGACATTTGTAACAAATTTGACTGATACAATACATAATTTTGAGATCGAGTGGAGTGTTAGAGATATGATTTGATAGGAAAATATGTATCGGATATTTCTCATTATTAGGTATCGATGTCGTTCCTTATTATTGTATCTCTTCATTATATAAAAGAACACTCATGTTTGTATAGATCATACAATTACAAACAGTCCTTTTAATAATATATCTGCTAAGACTTGACTTGGGATATGTTTTTGAATCAAATCCTTGTTATATATATATATATATATATATATATATATTTTTTTTTTTGTTGTTGTTTCAGGGGATCTTAGCTGGTGATTATAACTTGGGAAAGCTAGCAATTACTGCAGAAACACAACAATTGTCTTATCATGCTAAAGTTCAGCTGCTGCTTATTTTAATTGAAACCCTGAACCTGGAGAATGTTCTTCAAATGGTTCATGATGAAGTACCATATAGGTTAGCCTAGTATTTAATTATATTATGGCCAGTGCTTCAAAGTTATAATAAAAGCATGTTGTGAAACAGTTTGGTTAAACCGAGAAGTACTGCAGATTGCAAGGCTATAATCTGAAACCTCATCTTTGATGCAATGACTGGCTGAATGTGGTCTGCCAGGCTTTTTTCTTGAATCTGAAATAAATTGTTACCGAAAGAATCTTGTGATCTAAGTAATCACGAGGCAAATAATCTCTTCATTGGACCACCTTTCTTAAAAATGTCATTTCATTCATTAACCAAGCATATTTGCAATCTGCAACTACATTAGAAATTGCATACTTTGTCCTATTCTGTTCTCTAGTGAAATCCAGGCATCTCTCACCTTGGAGACTCTTGTTTGTAGCTTCTAATTTTTGGGATATTAAGAATAACAAAGTTTTATTCTATGCATCATTATTTGAATTTGTTAATTTTACCAATAACTCAACATGTCTATTTTGATTATTTTTGATATTTTATTTGTAAGCTTTGGATATGGAACATTTTCATTTACTTCGTTTTATCTAGTGATACTCTTTGTCTTGAGCTATGGGTATTCTGTCAAATTCTTCATTCCTTGTGTGGTATCCTTAGTTTGTTAACTGAATATCATGGCATTAATTTAATTGACTCTGTATTTTAATTGATTTTTTAAGTTAATGTTTTGTTGAATGATGTAAAATCTATTCTGAATTTGGATTTCCCAGGAAAGGCAAGTCTACTTTTTCCATGACCGATGTCCAAGAGATGGATGCACTAGTTTCTACTTTCAATGCTTTTGAAATGAATGAAGCTGGTCCTCTAGTTCTAGCTTGGGCAGTATTTCTCTATCTGCTCTTGACACTTATGGAAAAAGATGAAAACAATGACCTAACGGTATGAGATTAAATTTCATGTGATTTTTTTTGTTTACTACTTATTATGGGTTTGTATTGCAAGGTTGACCCTTTTTCATTTTTCTGCATCCAGGAGATTGATCACATTAGTTATGTCCGTCAAGCCTTTGAAGCTGGATCGCTGCGATATTGTCTTGAAATTCTGGAATGTGACATTTTGAAAGATTATGATGTGAGTTATTTGGACTTGAGCAGCATAACTTGTTGTAGTCGATTGATATTTTTTAAAACTTCACTTATTCCTTTCTTTTCTATCAGGAATCATTAAGCTTTCTCCTAACTAAGTTGTGTTCATAGAAAGAAAACTAAACATGATACTGGTGGTATAGCTTATATAGACTTAATTCTGTATGCTGTTCTGTATAAATTATATCATAAATAATTTCCTCCATTCAGGGCCCGATGTGTGGATATCGCAGTGTTTTGAGGACATTCATTTCTGCATTCATTGCATCTTATGAAATCAACCTTCAGGTATGGTTGTAAAATCTGTAGTTAGTTTTTATGAGATTTTTATGTCTTTCTCATTTGTTCTGCTTCAACAAATGTACAGCCTGATGACGGTAACTCCACTCTAATACTGGATATTCTATGCAAGATTTATCGTGGAGAGGTTTGGATGTATAATTGTTCTCCTTCATTATATTCATTGCTTAATTATCATTATATCAGCCAGTGATGATATATTAATTTAAGGACCGTGTTCATTAACTTTCAGGAATCATTATGTATTCAGTTTTGGGACAAGGGGAGTTTTATTGATGGTCCAATTCGATCTCTTCTTTGCAACCTAGAGAGTGAGTTCCCTTTCAGGACTGTTGAACTTGTTCAACTCCTGTCATCCCTTGGTGAAGGAACTTGGCCAGCGGAGTGTGTGTAAGTAAATTAACAATGCTTGTTATTTTTTTTTTTATCTCATATTGGAATGGAATTACAGTACAATTGGTCCTTCAAAGTCAAAGATACACTTTTGTTACTTCAATCCCTGGTAGCCTTTCTTATTGATGCATGTTTTCTACAGGTATAACTTTCTAAATAGGTCTCTTGGTATATCATCTTTGTTTGAGATTAATGGTGATTCACAGATAGTTGAAGCACAACAGGTAGTGCAAGTTCCTGGGGTTCAAGGTCTCTTTATTCCAGCTGGAACTCGTGGCCATGTCTTGAGAGTTGTTGGAGAGAATACTGCCCTTGTACGATGGGAGGTGAATTATGCTAATACTATTACTAACTTGCTATGCTGTATTTTACATTTCTCAGTGCTTCTTGTACCCTGATCTATAATCATTAATTTTCTTTACCTTTTTTGGTGGTGTTGAAATAGTTGAATTATTATTTTTAAAAAATTATATTGCTAGTTGTATTATTTCTTTTCTGTCTCCTCGTTGCATTGGACTATGTATGAAATGCGACTCATTCCAAAAGTTCCTAATAGAAATTCTCTTTAAATTCTTTGGTAATTGATTTGCAATCTAAAATATTATTCTTTAGTGATTGATAGAATATGTGAAAAATACATCATCAGATATTTTAAATTATGCTTTAATATTAGTTTCCTTATTTCCTCTTTATACCTTAGGATTAGTTACCACATTCTTTGTCATATCAACATTTTCCAAAATTAGATAGGATTATTGATTACTGTAAATAGGGTATTGGAAAAAACTCAAGTCCTACATTGACCAAAGATAGAACTTGAAAAGAGTATATAAGTGGGGGAGATTTCTCACCTTAGAGTTTGTTTTATAAGATAAAGTTAGACTTAAACCCAAATTGTTAAGATGGTATTTGAGCCATTTTATATTTAAAAAAGAAGGTCACTCACTGTATTATTCTCCGTGGCCCAAACCATATAATGTTGAACACGAAGGGGCGTATTTGAAAAAAAGTCAATTCTCAACTTTACAAGAGATACAACCTACAAAGTATATATAAGTGGGGAAGAACCCTTACATCTCAAATATAAAGAAAGGGTTAGTACTATAGGTTTTATGAATATACCAAATATAACAATGCATTATCAAATCAGTGTTTCGTTTTTCTTTTCTCTTTTCTTCCCTCAATATCTAAAATATCAAATTTCAACAGTGATAATCAAATAAATTATGATATTCCAGTTTCCGGTCTTTAATTGTTGTTTCTTTTTCCTTTTATAGGCATCTTCAATTGTTGTTTAGCTGGGAATTTTAAATGTTGCTTGTGCTTTACACCCGTAATAATTTTTGTTGTAATTTGGAGGTTATGTTATTCCTTGGAGTGGGATATTTATCTTATCCGTATTTTCTCTATTTCTGAATTCACACTGACAAAATCCTGTTCTTTGTAGTATACATCATCTGGAATATTCGTATTACTCTTACATTTGGCCCAAGAAATGTATTTGGATAACAAGGATGAAGTTGCTTTTACACTTGACATGCTTAGTAGATTGGTGTCCTTTAATACTGTAAGTTTAGGAAGTTTAATTGACCATTTTTTTTCAATTTTGTTCTTTGTAAGGACACAGCCACTGCATGATAGTTGTTGCAAATCCAGTTAATAGTTATGGAAGTAACCTCTGTCGACCTGAGTACATAATAAATCTGGTCAATGATTCTCCTACTGCATGCAGGGTATTTGCTTTGCTGTGATGGACATCAGCAACTCTTTGCAATTTGATGCTGTTGGGTTGATGAATGAGCAGGTTGAAAAGAGGGTCTGGTAAATTATTCAATTTGAATGGTTGTCTTTATGTGCATGTATTTTCCTTGTTTAATTTTTTAATATATTCTGTTTATCTCGTTTTTAAATGATATTTTTCTTATCTTTACAGGGCGGTTGAGATAATTTGCAATTTAATTAAAAAACTGTCTCTGAATTCCGGTGATGCTGCACTTATGTCAATGGGTATCAAGATTTTATCCATTATGTTGATTTGGTAATTTAATTTATTTTTTTCTACATGTAGATCAATTTGTGCTAATAAAATATTTGATCTGTATGCTCTTGATGATTTAATTTGTTATTAGATGTGTGTTTTTTGAATTCATAGTGTAATTAAGAAAAGGCTAACTATCTCTTTTCCTTTCCAATCCAGTTCTCCATCTAACGTTGCAGCGGCTACTCTAAATGCAAACCTGTTTGATATGACTTTGAAGACACCTGTGTTGAATGTAGGCAGTAATGGCTTATCAAGGTAGAGCCTTATTATTAAAATAACGTGCATATACTAATTTTCCCTTTTTTTGTCTTTTATTGTATGGCTTGACGTTTTCACATATATTTTTCTGGTTGTGTGTAGTGTCAAAGTGTTTTTTTTTTCTTTTTTTTTTATCAATTTTAAAGTGAGAAGTTACATCTGCCAGTTCCTGTGTCTTTTCTTTACAGCGGGTCATGGTTGCTTTCTTCTGAACTTGCTAGGATGCTTTCAATAGACTGTGAGCAAAACAGTAATGACTGCCCCTTGGCAATATCAGGTATGGCTAACATTGATTTCTTATCCACTTTATCGTTGTGGTGATATTTGTCTGTTTCTAATTGTTTTTCTCTGAATTTCTTATGCATATAGCTTGCTGTGAAACTTTGTATTAGTGGATAATATTTGTCTGTTTCTAATTGTAGTCCGTGCTTTGTGCAGGAATGTTGTTATAAATAAAATTTGTATGTATATTATTATTTTAGGAATTAAACATTCTTGGTGGGTTTTGTTTGACCCCCAACTTTTGTATTTTTTTCTCTTTTATAATATTTCTAAAAATGAAGCATATGTACAAGTTGTAGAACTAACCTAGTTAAGTTTGCAACTTGTATAGTGATGCCATAGCATTCTATACTTTGATTAAAAAATATAATGTAAGATTTATCTATCTTATAATTTAAACTCTGATTCATTTTATTATAATTGTGTATGTATTAAATGAATTTAGTTGGAAATTTGGCATGTACTAACAAAGTCAGGATGTTTACACTGTCAGCTAATCACGAATTGTCATCTTAGTAATGCTGTGGACTTTTGTGATATTACTTTGGAATTCATAACAAGAGTGTTACATAATTTTACTTGTTGGTACATCAAAATTAACCTCATCACATTTAGTATGAAAAATATACATTAAATCTTTGTATAACAAATAAATATTGAATATTTAATTATAATTATAATAAAAACATGGTTCGGATTATAATTGCTAAAAAAAATTATAGTGTCTATTCAATTGTTTTAATCAAACCAAATGAATTTTTTATCATACCAACTTTGTCACTAAGCCAACCAAGTATTGTCTACCTTAATTGAGAAATTCATTCAAACATTGAAGGAAGACTAAAAGAGAAAAGCCACCTGTCTCAACATTAATTATTATATATTTTTCTTCATTTACAGAAGAGCTGCAGTATCTTAATACCCCTTTTTACGTTACATCATTACATATTCCAATGCACTAGGAGGAGGCAACCAAATTAGGAAATAAGAATTTCTTGCATGTATCCTTACAATCATGGGTAAGGAATAATCAAGTCTTACAAAGTGTTTTAGGTCTATAAACCTACTGTACAAAACATTTGTAAGATGAGGATTGTCCCCACTTTTATATTATATTTTGACTTTATCTCTTGTTGATGTGAGACTTAGGTTTTTCCTATACATCCCCTCATGTCCAACACTATTGGACTTGGTACAAGGATAAAATGATGATCTTCAATGGATCTAGGATAGATTCTAATATCATCCTACAAAGTAGTTTAGACCTAATTCTACTCTACAAAATTGACTTATTAGGTGATGATTTCCCTACTTATTATATATTGTATTTTGTAATTCTATTTAAGATATACATATTTCGTAATTGTAAGTTGATTTCTTAAGGAAGCACAAGTCAAAATATTAAGTTGTATGGAAGGAAATTTGTATTTGCATAAAGAAATTATTTTATTCTGAAAACAGAGACTAATCGGGTTTGGGAAGCAGGGTAACGACTCCTTGGATCTTTTTCAGCCAACCAAAAGTTGGATTAAAGGAAAAATACTTTCTGGAGAGAATGTGACTGTAACCTATCAATTTGTTTTAGAGAGAACCTATGGTTGGAGTAAAAGAGTGACTTGAATGCAATAAATGGATCAGCTATGTGGTATCTTTAGAGACAAAGTGCTGTTTTCATATTTTTCTGTAGATCTTGGCATTCAGAAAGCATTCTATGCAGAGGCAATGGGAGTGATCTGGCTTTGGAGATATCTATGAAAATAGGACTGGAATAACATTGGATAGATTGTGACTCTTCTCTCGCAGTCCAAACTTTTGAAAGCAAGGCTGTTATAGAATTACAGGAATAGTGTGTATTATGGGCATGCACACACTGTGCTCCATTTATAATCCTGTGAACGGGATAATCAATTTGACAAAACAAAATAAAATCCCTCAATATCTGCTTACTATATCTTATATTCTTATTTACATTCAACCTAATCTAATCATATTCTCAACAGATGTAGTCATTTATTGTATATTTAGGTAAGGAAATGAAAGTACAGACAGATTGATTAATTATGGGGTTCGCATATGGGGAAATTATTGGCGGGAGAGTCTTTCAGACTTTGTTAAACCGTACTTCTTTATGATAGGTTCCAATTGCATAGTTATAGGTCTGGTCTCCCCACTTTTTTCTTGTATTTTCTTTATTTTTAATGGTTATATGATATGATGTGCTTCAGAGGATTGTCATAGATTTGGGTGGCATCCTAGATGGGATTGCATTGTGTGTGGTGATTTCTTTGCATATCTAGTTTTATTGAAGAAAAACCAAGCACCTCACTTTCCTGAGTGAATACTCTTATTTATATTACAGGTTGAATTTGCTGTTATATTTTTTTCTTCTTTCTTCTGCCTGTTTTTTGATACACAGTCTGCCTCGTCAACACTAGGGGTACTTTATTTGGGTTACTTATTTGATTTTGCAAGTGTTAATGCTACAATAGTCATTTGTGATAAGATTGGATGCCTTTTTCTTTGACTGTAATATATTGCAAATTTACTACAGTGGTTGCTTGAAAAGGTAAAGAGACTATAGTCCACTCTAGTGCTGTTGCACTTCATGAAAATACGTTGATGTATATTTATAATAAAAGAAATATTGACTAAGTCCAAAATACAAATAAGAAATAATAACAAACTAATTAAAGATAAATATAATATATCTAACAATCATAATTTAAACTTGCCATAAATGTTTAATTCAACTGAGCTGACGGTTTTGCATGATTTTCTCAACTTTTATGGTATATTCCATTCTATCTAGTCTTATTTGTGTTCTGAATCTTGCAGTGCTGGACTTCACCATACAGCTTGTAGAAACAGGAGTAGAGCATGATGATCTGCTGGCATTGATAATTTTCTCTTTGCAGTATGTTCTAGTCAATCACGAATATTGGAAATACAAGACGAAGCATATTAGATGGAAAATAACACTTAAGGTATGTCCTACTTCTGTTCGAAGTAACCCAATTCTCTACTTGGTTTTGATTAATCTTTACTGCAACACTTCTAAGATTCTTTGTAGTGACTGGTAATCACTGAAATAATTGAGCATGAGCAAGAAAATAAAGACAAATGCAGGAAACATGATAGAAACTAAGAGTGTCCCCAAATGTACAATTTATATTCCAATTTTAAATAATTTCTAAGGAAATTGGTAAAAATCAGATGGATACTTATTTTTAACATCAAAGCATGCAAATATTTTCTATATGGGATGAATTGGTGTCCCAACTGCATCTCGAGATTGTTGCAGTTGGCTAACAATATTACTAAAAATTTATGTATATTACTGAAATTTTAATTTAAATGTTTAGAGATTTATGTTTTATTTTAGTTTTTAGAATCACAAAATTATGATATTATATATTTTTTTAAATTGTTTTGTATTTTCAATTATAAGAATAATTTTATTAATAATAATAATAATAATAGTAATAGTTCTACTCCAGTTGAATCATTAAATCTTAACAATTTAATGGCATACTATGCAGGATTGAAAGCATAAATCTCAACCATTGTTATTAATTTCAAACTTTGGGGTACTATGCAGGTGCTTGAATTGATGAAAAAATGCATTTCATCAACGCCTAATTATGGAAAAATGGGTGAGATCATACGCAATGTGTTATTCTCTGATTCTTCCATCCATAACACATTATTCCAAATTGTTTGCACAACTTCACATTCTTTGGAGGTGACGTATGTTAAAACTTCTTGGGTTTATTATTTCATTCATTTGTTTGCTTATTTTACTTATTCTTACGTCTAATCAAGAAGAGCATTTATTTTTCAACAGAAATTGCATATAAGCCGCCTCTTTGATCCAATGGAAATTGAAGGATTACAGCTTGCTATAAGTTCTGTTTTAGATATTCTTTCAGTCATGTTGACCAAACTTTCCAAGGTGCACAAAATACTGTAATATGCTTGGCTTTTTTTAGTTACATGGATTACTGACATTCATATTGATGGAATGAGATATTCTTGTTATACATAGAAGTTTATAAATGTTGTTTTTTCACTATAAAATCTCTCCTAGTTACTGTCTATATCTGTGATCTTTTCATCATGGAAATACTGAAAATAAGTGTGTTGTCCAGGATACTTCAGTGAACTTTCCAGTTTTTCTCCAAGCAGTTTTCTCTTGCACAACCAAACCGGTCCCTGTTGTCACTTCTGTCTTGTCCCTGATTTCATACTTTCAAGATCCGGTATGAACATTCTCCTTCATCAATTTGCGTGTCATAACATTTTTCTGAACATTATTATGTGAGAGTTGTTATTGAACAATAATGAGCATCTGTCTGTATTCTCCTTTCTTCCATTAGAGATCTTTGAGCTCTTTATATACTTAATTAGTCACATGTCCATTTGCTTGATTGTCCTTTTTTTAAGTTACGGACTTACACTTAGGGTTTCCATTTATTATTTCTCTTTTCTGTGTTTTATTGCCTAAACTTTGTAGGCTTGCTTGCTGACAATAGGATGCACTTCATTGTGCATTTGATACCACAATACAGCGAGTTCTATGTATCTCTGTGGATAGATTATTTGTTACTTATTTTACAATCCTTTCAGTGGATATATACTTCTTTATACCTGATTTTCTATTGTTTTGCTTGACAGTTGATATCTTGTTGTCTGTGTAGGCCATCCAATATGGAGCTGTTAGGTTTATTTCAATGTTATTTGCCATAGCCGATTGTATTCAACCATTTTCATATGGAATCACATGCTTCGTTCCTGATAATGAGGTTTGGGGTAATATGTTTGGTTTCTTCATATTTATTTTTCCTTTAGCTCTTAAGCTTAAGTAATTTTTGTAATTGGTTTTAGATCATGGATTTGAGGCAATCTCTGAGCTACATACTTCTTGAGCAATCAGTGTCAAATGAAGATCTATTTGTTGCCACTGTTAATCTGTTTACTTCTGCTGCACATTACCAGGTTTGAATTTGTATAGTAGATTAAATAATTGCATTTCACATTTTGTGGAGAAATTACAAGGTTACTTGCTCTTAGTCTAATTTGTTTTTGTTTTTTTATTTTATTTATGGCAATATTGATTCAGACTTAAAACAGATAGAGAAGCGCATGGTTTGAGTGTGAAACTTGGTTCCCTGAGAGTCTCCCTGTTCTATCATATATAAAAAATATTGTACAGGAGGATTCCCAAAATTAGGGAAAGACGATCTACAAGATATTGTCTAGCTACCCTAAATATGTGCAACTAAGAAAAATAAATAATTATAAATAAAACCAATCAAATATTCTAACACAACGTCAGCTTATATCGTAGAATTCATTTCAATTTATTATAATCTCAACGGTGAGATTCTTTTTTTTAAATTTCTAAATGGATTCACTAGTTTTGCTTCTATATTTTAATGGAGAAATGCATACACTATTTGAGTTCTCATATTAAAAGTTTATTAATTTTTTATTACTAATATTATAATTTCATTTTATTTTTGTTTGTTTATCTGCCAGTCACACTTTCGTACTCAAAACTCTGCCAAATTTTCAAAATGCTTTCATGAAAGAAAAATGTTGACCCCAAATGTGGTGTTTTCAGATCTTGAAAAGCCTTGAGTAATGTTAATGCTAATTTAAATTATTATTTCAGAACTGTTTTATTTTATTTTATGGGGGAAGGGGTCTCAAGGTAAATTTTTCTCTATATTAAGTTGTGTTCAATCGCCTTTGTCTTATATGAATTTTCCTTTTGCAGCCTTCTTTCATTGTTGCTATCTTTGCTCCAGAGGAGAACACGAAAGACCACTTGAGCATTGGTGATGCAAAGCTGCAAAAGGAGGAAACCTCTCCTATACATGCAGTTTTTAGAAAACCAAGTCTTATTGATGCACTTGTGCACTATATTGAAAGGGCGGATGATCTGATCAAGAGGTTCAAACTGTTTAATGTGTATTCTTTTTATGGGGAAGGGGTGGCTGTTTATCTGTTTTTGCTTTGTTTCCGTCCTTATTGCTTGTGCTTTTGCTGGTCAATTGTAATGCTCATTGAAATACGAGTATGTTACTTACTGTATTTTTCTGTCTCCAGCAATCCCCGCATACTGCTTTGTGTACTTAACTTCATGATTGCCTTATGGCAAGGGGCTCCCCAGTATGCCAATCTCTTGGAGTCCTTAAGAAGGCATGGAAAGTTCTGGGAACACTTAGCTAATGCAATCTCAAATATTTCTAGCAGTGAAATTTCCTTGCCCACA
Source organism: Vigna radiata var. radiata (assembly GCF_000741045.1). Lineage (NCBI taxonomy): Eukaryota > Viridiplantae > Streptophyta > Magnoliopsida > Fabales > Fabaceae > Vigna > Vigna radiata. The sequence continues at coordinate 2,022,923 of NC_028352.1, forward strand.
AGCCTGAAAGAAAAAGATGCTTTCAATCTGGCATACACTTTCCATTGCCAGTCTTCGATACTAGGGATCATGGCATATGAACTATTCTTGCAGAGAAAGTTGTTTCATGCAGAGTCCACTGTGAAGGATGCAGCAGAATCTAAGGAGAAGGAGCAAAATGTCACAAGAACTGAGAAATCTAAAGCCACGAATCTTCATGATCTTAAGGGAATCTGGTCTTCATTGTTCAATGATTCCATTTTAAAGAAACTAATAAAGTCGTACACTTCGTATGGAAATAATAATGATATATATAATGGTGCAAAGGTTAGCTTGATGTATTTTTCCTTGTTGAATTAATGGGTGTGATAGTCTTTTCTATTATTGGGTTAATTTTGTAATATATTTTTCAATTACTTGCATGTGTCATGCTGATGTATAATACTTTCAACATTCAATACTTTTCACTCTTTTCTGATTCTACTTTTCAGTCTCTAATATGGTTTTTTGCATAACGTAAATAAAAAAATAAAACTTATTAAGTATTCTTTTAATTGTATACGATGCAATTATAGATATATTATGAACTTCTCTTTCCCTTTTTTTATTTACTTCCCCATGTAATTTTTCAGGTGGCCACCAGTTTATTCTCTGTTCATGTGATGATGAAATTAGCAGTTTGCGACTCTGGAAGTTTATCTGTGTTATTGCTTCAGAAGATTCATGGAATTCTGGCTAAGGTTCGATGTCTAATTCTTTTTTATTTTTGTAAGAAAGCCATTTCTTCTAGTATACTTTGTAATGTGGTAAAGGGTATTCAAATTCATATCTTTATCTTTAATGTCATGCAAATCATTACGAATATGTTACACATTAAAAAGTAAAAAGTTTAATGTCTAAATTTCTATTTACGCATTGAACTCTTTGTTTTCAGTTTACGATTTTGTCAACATTTTCTTATGTATAGAAACATTCTTATGTTTGCAGTTGAGCATTCATCCTGCTTTTTCTGAATTGCTGTCTCAGTATTCACAACGTGGTTACAGGTTATATAGACTTATCCATGTGTTAATTTTTACTTCACATGTCATAACTTATTGGGCTTTTATTTCAATTAGATGTTATTTGTGTGCAATATGGAACATAACAAATAATTCATTTTGCTTTCCATATAGCCATGCATGACCTTTTTATGGAAAATCAACTAACATTTAGAACACTCTGATTTCTCTATGATAGAAACCTAGTATTTTATTAGAAAGGCTATGGGATTTTCTCAATGCCTGTAAGCCCCAATTCTCTCCCTCTCAGCCCCACGTTTTATTTATAGGCAATGTGTTCTAACTTTTCTAATAATCTCAGCCCAACGAACTAATTCTCCATCAAACAAATAAATGGTAACAGAAATCTAACACTTATCATTGTATTGTATCACAAATAATTGGGAGACTGAGAATTAAGGTAACGACATTTTTGAGTCTAAGTCATGCTTTTCCTCCCCACCATACAGTTCATGTATTGGATTTACTGTCTTACCCAAACAAATGTTTATTTTCTTACGTAATGTATACATCGATCACAATTCGGTTGTTTTCTTAATTTTGTAGTGAAGGTAAGGAACTAAAGAAATTGATACTCAGTGACCTCTATTATCATTTGCAAGGAGAGCTTGAAGGGAGAAAAATTGGTATTGGACCGTTCAAAGAATTATCTCAGTATCTTGTCGAATCAAACTTTTTGGGAACCTATCAACACCAGTTCAATGAAGATGCTTTTACAAAGAATATGTTTACGAAGAATGTATACTTGTTTGACCTTGCTCACTTGCGAGAAGATTTGAGATTAGATGTGTGGGATTGTAATAATTGGAGAACATCCAAGGAGGTTGCAGAAGTCATGTTGCGTTTCCTGCAAGATGCAAACTCAGTCATGTTGCTTTCAAGTTCAAAGCTTTCTGCATTAAAAGGATTGATAGCTGTTTTGGCTGTCAACCATGATGTGAGAATTTAAATTTCTGATTTCCTTTCATTGCCTATCCATGTCTGAATAATAAAATTAGAGTTGCAAGTTACAAATGTTGAAACATTCATGTGTTAGCCCAACTATTCTGTTATTGATTCCTTATGGTTGAGTTTGAGCCCTGCAGTTGGTGCACATGCATGGTTCTCATAGGTTGAAATGTTTTCTGTTTTAACTAAAAAAATACTTAAAAGAAATAATTTTTCTCCATTTATTATAATTAAAGTGTTGAGGGATGATGGGAAAATATGCTATTCTTGAATTGGTTTTACCATGGTGAATAGAAGTCATTAGTAGGATTCTTTGCTTTATAATTATCATTGTTTTGACCGCAAGCATCAAGATAGGATGTACATTAAAAAGGTCTGTTTATGGAGTTTTGTTGATTATTTTGAGAAAGGTTATGTCAATTTTGCCTGGGTTTATCACAATATTAAGTTACATTGGGTGGGGGAAAGGAAAGTTTGACCAACTATTGGAAACATTTTATCGTGAAAGGCTGTTTAAACATCGATGTTCCAGTTTTCATGTACTTTGTTTTTTTCTTTTTTGTATGGTTATCATTTATAGGCAACTTTCTTCATCCTGCCATTTGGTTTTTGGCTTGTCTCTGTTCACTTTTCCTTTTTCACATGATCTTGCAGTCACAAGGGAGGGCTACAGCTGGAGGGAGGATCTCAGATGAACTCATATTTACTTTCATGGATAATATATGCCAATCTTTCCTTTCTAACGTGGAGATATTATCATCTGTTCTAGATGCCTCTGAGGATATTCTCAATTTTCTTGCATGTGAAGTAGAACTAATCTTCCAGTTGACAAGAACTGTCAGGAAAAGCCTCTCACTAGATGTATCCCTACTTGTTTTGAAATGTGCTAGTTCGGGTCTTAGACTATTGGGTTCACTTAAGCCGGCACCTTCTGAGGCTAATGTGATCATGAAACTTTTACTCACATTGCTGCTTTCAGTATTACAGTCCAACTCCCTTAATGCACACTCAGGTGTGGTAACCAAGGATAATTCTGGTGAGGTCTTATCAAAGGTTTCAAATGCAACCCTGGGTCTACTACCCATTCTTTGCAACTGTGTTGCGACTTCTGATCATTGCATGCTATCCCTGTCAGTCATGGATTTAATACTGAGAAGCTTCTTGACACCCAGGACTTGGTTACCTGTCCTGCAGAATCATCTCCAATTGCCAGTAGTTATGCTTAAACTCCACGATAGAAGTTCAACTTCTATTCCAGTAATAATGAAGTTCTTTTTGACCCTTGCACGAGTTAGAGGAGGTGCTGATATGCTTTATTGTTCCGGCTTTTTGTCATCTGTGAGAGTGTTATTTGCAGAATCTGGTGAGGATTTCTCGACCATTAGCGAGAATCTTGGGGCCTCGTGCGAGAAGTTTGTAATACCCCAGGATATTTGGGGGCTTGGATTAGCTGTGGTTACAGCCATGGTTAAATCCTTGGGAGACCATTCTTCTGGAACTACTATTGTGGATAGCATGATACCTTACTTTTTTTCAGAGAAAGCTCATTTTATCTTTTATTCTCTAAATGCCCCGGACTTTCCTTCTGACGATCGTGACAAGAAAAGACCTCGAGCACTGAGGGCATTTATATCTTTAGCTACACTTAAAGAAACAGAACATACTTTAATGCTCATGTGTGAGCTAGCAAAACATTGGAATTCGTGGATTAAGGCAATACGAAATGTGGATAGACAGCTTAGAGAGAAGTGTATCCATCTTTTAGCCTTCATTAGCAGGGGATCTCAACGCTTTGGTGAATTGTCAAGCAGGAACGCCCCACTTTTATGTCCACCTACCCTGAAAGAGGATTTTGAAATTTCCTCAAAACCTTCCTTTGTCAATAGCAAAAATGGATGGTTTGCTCTTTCACCACTTGGATGTGTGCCAAAACCAAAGTTCTCTTCTTTCTCAACCACTTCTACCCATGGCCAAGCAACTGAGAGTACTGATCTTATTCCGAAAACGTGCTTCTCTGATACTGTAGCCCTGCAGGTATATAGAATAGCATTTCTTCTTTTAAAGTTTCTCTGTTTACAAACTGAGGGTGCTGCTAAAAGGGCTGAGGAGGTTGGGTTTGTTGATCTTGCACATTTTCCTGAGCTGCCAATGCCAGAAATCTTGCATGGATTACAGGTACCGTGAACTTAACAACCCATGTATATAATGTTTACAACTTCATAGTATGCACAAATTTAGAAGTATGTAAAGTTCTGTCAATGGTTTGATTTACAGGTGAGCTTAAGGCTTTGCTTTACGCCAAAGATTATTTCTTTGTGGGGTGCCTGAATCCTAGAAGCTAATAAATAGATGTCTGTCTGAGCTTCACTTTCATTTGGGTGCAGGATCAAGCTATTGCCATTACTACGGAACTCTGTCAAGCCAACAAACAAAGGGTCTCTCCAGAAATACAGGATGTTTGCAACTTACTGATGCAAATACTTGAAATGGCCTTGCACTTGGAACTTTGTGTTCTACAAATTTGTCGCATAAGACCTGTATCGGGGCGTGTGGAGGATTTCTCAAAGGAAGCAAAGTCTCTGTTTAGTGGTAAAATTATTCTTCGTTCATCTGTAGCACTTGCGCTTGATTCCACTGCCCTTGTCATTTTTTTCAATATTTGTCTTCTGACGTGCTGAATATTTCTTGATGACCTGTGCAGCACTGGAAGGTCATGCTTTTCTAAAAGCATCTTGCAACTCTCTAAAACAGATGATATCGTGTGTCTATCCTGGATTGTTGCAAGCAGAGAATTTCATATAAGATTTGATGTAGACAAAAGATCAAATTATTAATTGTACAGAATTTCATAGTGTTAGTCAGTCTTCTTACTTTGTAGCTAGGTATTCCTTGTGTTTTTGATTTATAATTGATTTTTTTTTCTGACCGTTCTTTGTGCTGCAATTTATATCCTTTTCTTTTTTTGGAGAAAAGGTTGTCGCCACTCATCAAAATGGCGATAATTTGTGGCTAGTGTGTGTTGTATGATTGTCGGTACAAAATGAAATCTTTGGGGAGGGTCCCTGCACCGTGCCACGGTGAGTCGGTGATTATGCCCAATGCTGTCTAGGTTCCGCTTGATCAGGACCTATAGAAAAGGAGATGTCTTTGACAAAATTTTGCAAGAGAGGTCAAATACTTGATTTTAACCATAGTTCTAGGTTTCTTGTAAATGGTCTATCATGTGGAATCGCACTTTAATTACCATATTGAAAACAATGGCTCAAAAGAACTAGTTTATATATTTATTTTTGGCAAAATACTGTATAAAGGATTTAACGCCCCAAATTTGGGTACTGAGCTGACATGGAAGACAAGTGTAACCTCAGATCGTGTTATTATCACTTCATTTGTTCATTCGGTGTTACCATGCATGAGGCGTTCCTATTTTACTGCATATTTTAATACAATATTATATATACACATACAATAGATCATATTAAATCTCAAATATAGATTATTTTTCTAGTTTAAAAGTTTATCATCTAATCATTTGAATTTAGTGTAAGCATTAACTGATATGAAGTTATTCATTCCTTTGAAACTTAAGTCAATAATCGTCTATGTTTTTGTCAGGAAATTTTCGGCTTTTGTGTATCAAAAAAATTTAAGTCTGAAGTCCGGAAATTAGTCATATTTGTTCTGAATGGAATGGACTAAACGTCCCCAATAATGCACAATTCACTGCATTTTCTTTCCTGCATCACAATTATTCGAAAATTTAAGGTAACTTAAGAACAGGCGAAACACGTGTGAGATCAGGTGGCGTTGTTGTGGCGCATCAGCATCATAATTTATGTATAAATTGGAGTCTATTATCTTGCATTTTTAAGTGCTGTTAGGAACTATATGATGTAGTTGTTTGATTTAAAAATCGATATTGAAGTTTCGAAAGATTTCAAATGACTAAGTGGATATTTGGTTATCCACTTGTGAAAACCCCATTCTAACTTTTCGATACACTTCTAATGTAAATTATGTTTCATGGACCACTTATAGAAAAGAGACTGTTATATGGATAAATTGAGTTTCCAAATAACACTTCTAATGAAAAAGCCCTGCATTAATAACATTATTTGTAATAAATAAAAATTATGTATTTACTAAGATGATATTTTTTTAAAATTATACTAAATATAAATATCATTATTATAAAGTTATCTATTTTTATTGAGATGATAAAGTTAATTTTACTCATCATTCATAATCTTTATAAAAATATTAATATTTTTCGTGTAATTTGTTTTTTTCTTCTTTCCTACGATCTGAAATATATCTTATTAATATATATTTGTTTACTTGTTTGATTTGACAACGACAAAACTTTTACTTTATTCTTTATTCTTCGAGACTCTAACTATTATTATTTCTATTTTCTATATTCCAAAATTTTATTTTATAAATAAAAGTATTTCAAGACTCTATAAAGTACCATCTCTATCATGAAAATCTGTAAAATTAGAAATTAAAGCCTCAGCGCCATAAATGACTATATACAATATCATTATTATTATTATTATTTAATGACAATATCTAACTCTTATGTTTTGGAATTAAAGTGGACTGCATTGACTTGACACAGTAATCGATGTGTCGTGCCAACTACTTCTAAGAGCATTTATAACACATTTTTTATATACAAAATGATCCAAGTTTCACTTTTCACTTAGAAAAGTGGTTTATATTTTAAAAATATTTAACTAGTGCCAAAAATGTATATTAAAATAATGATAGAAATAAAAATAAAATAAAATAAAATTAGACGTTTTTATTTAATGTTGAAAGAATAGCACACTGTAGATGAATGGTCCCTCTTTGATGAATCCTTGTCCACATTCATTACACTATCTTTTTTCACATCAACTAATTCTCACGCTATCTCCACCAAATAAAATAATATAAATTCTCACGCAAGAGATATACATTTTATCACCACCTTTTTTTTTCTTTTCCTATTAAAATAAACAAATTAAATATTTTTCATTTAATACATAAATTAAAATTACTATTCAAATAAGTATTATACCATAACTTTGAATAGTAATTATAATTTCAATTTGTTAGAAAAATGTATTTAAAAGAAATATAATTAAGATAGGGAGAATATCTCCTTATCTCGTACTATCGTAAATGACGGAGCTTGATAATAAAAATTAAATTTTTAGATATTAGCTTAAATTAATAGGGTATTTTTTCATAAAATATTTATAAGTGTCAATGTTTTAACATTTTTTAAAATAGACTGGTGAAGGTTGACGACATGTATTAATTAATTATTAAATTTTAATTTTAAAAATATTATTTGATTTAGGTTAAATTTTAGTAAGAAGAAAATAATTGGACGTGATTTTTTCGTAGAGTGGAAAAAGCTTGGAAAGTCCACACCCATCAAACTCATTGGCATAATCACAAGAGCATATCCGTGACATCGGATCCGCTTCACTAACCCTAGTCAACTCCAAACTCAACCATGGTTAATCCACTTCTCTAACACGCGGCCACGTGTCCCATCAAACGGTCACTTCCGGAGCCATTCGCCAGCACGCGCCATTATAAATACTCTCTCTCGTCAATCTCAACGTCAACCAAAACCCTAATCCCTCTTCTGCTTACTCGTTGTGACCTTCATTTCCCGTCTCTGCAACTATGCCGAACCCTAAGGTCTTCTTCGACATGACCATCGGCGGCCAACCCGCCGGCAAGATCGTGTTTGAGCTCTTTGCCGACACCACTCCCCGCACCGCCGAGAACTTCCGCGCTCTCTGCACCGGTGAGAAGGGAGTCGGTAGGAGCGGCAAGCCGCTCCACTACAAGGGCTCGATCTTCCACCGTGTGATCCCGAACTTCATGTGCCAAGGAGGCGACTTCACCGCCGGAAACGGCACAGGCGGCGAGTCGATCTACGGCGCCAAGTTCGCCGACGAGAACTTCGTGAAGAAGCACACCGGTCCTGGCATTCTCTCCATGGCGAACGCCGGTCCTGGAACCAACGGATCTCAGTTCTTCATCTGCACAACGAAGACGGAGTGGCTCGACGGCAAGCACGTGGTGTTCGGACAGGTCGTTGAGGGACTGAACGTGGTGAAGGAGATCGAGAAGGTCGGATCCAGCTCCGGCAAGACCTCGAGGCCGGTCGCCATCGCTGACTGTGGTCAACTCTCCTAGATGGACGGCGTTGACCCGAGGCGGTTGTGTCTATGCTGGTGGCTCTGAATCTGTGTCGTTTTTTCACTGTCGATTTTTCCTTTTTTTTTTCTCCTGTCTAATAGAGGGATTGTGGCGTTACAGATCATCTCGAACCCTTCCCTTTGAATCCTTTCCTTTGTTTCTAATATCAGTATGTGGTCATAGAGTGATTCGAGTGTGTCATGAGAAACATAAAAATGATGAGCTACCTTCAATAAAAACTTAGGACCCTTGTTATTCGCCTAATTTTATCCTTCATTTTCTCTTTCGATCTGCTTTTCCTTGTTTCTAATAATGAATACTGTTAACCACTGTTCATCATGCGCTTGATGAACCGCGATCTGTGTTGCATCATCATCATTATTGTACTTTTATGTAGATATTTTATTTGTTTCTGAAGAAAACTTAGGCGTTTGGATGTTTATGAAGGTTTTTGGTACTTTGCCATAACTTTATTCAGCACAGTTTTGACGTAAGGATTGAGAAAATCGATGTGAAATAACACGTGCTAGTGTCTGGCTCAGTAGTCGTGTCCAGATTATGTGAACGTAGATTACGGACAAGCCAAAATATCTGCTACAGAGGATAATGCTCTGCATTATCTTCAATAATAATTATTAGTTAATCATAAAAATTAAATTGAAAACAGAGGATGATGGGGATGTGGTGCCCCGCCACCGCAGATCCTTGCACGATCTTTTTTAAATTGTTTTTATTTTCCTGGTATCCTTGTTAGGGTTTAAGATTGGATTTGAAACATGTTACTACTGATTGGAAGAGATAACGAATATATCGAAAAATAGATGCATTATAAGATGCTTGGTTATTTGTAGGTGGTTCCAATGTTGTGACATTGGAAGGGATGGGGTAACTTACTTTAACCTCTTTAACGCACACGTTTCACTGTTCTTTGTTTCCGTTTAGTGTTAGTGTCTGTTGCAGCAAATTCAAGAAAAGCAAATTGCTTTACAGAAAGAGAACTTCCTTTTTCTGAATTTTATTTTAACTTATACATCAAAGTTTAATTAAGAGTTGTTTCGGTAAATAATTATATTAAATATGAAATTATTAATTAAATTTCAACGTTTATTAATATTAAATATTATAAGTTAATCAAGTTAACGTATTTTAGTACGTTATCACTCAAGAACAATATTTGATAATAATAAAAAATTACTACTATATATATATATATAATTTAATATTAATTGTTTTTGTAAATATTTCAAAATTAGAAATAAATTCTAATTAAAAAACTAGTGTAAAAAAACTATTTAATGCAGTCAACAGAAGGTTACATTAGTTAATAAAGGTAGAATTGACTAAAGCAATGGGTTTGTTTGGAATTACATTCACAATAAGTTATTGCTCACGCATATTTAGGTTTTTTTTTTTATGGTAGATAAATAAGAAAATGAAAAAGCCGAAGTGAAAAAATATTGATAATTTGGTAAAAATATGAATAGGATTCAAAACAACACAGTTGTGTAAACTAATAAAGAAATTATTTGTTTATAAAATTATGTTACAATTTAATTTAATTTTTTTATCTCATAGTTTATGCTAGCACGTTGTTTCGGTGGGTTTTTTTGCGTCCAAATTGTTATATAATAATAAAAATAAAATTAATTTTTAAATAGAATAATATTTGAAATTGATTTTCGTTCTATCTCCTTTTTATTTACTTTTAAACCAAACCATATCCATTATTATTTTTATCTATTTCTCCAGTTTTTATGTTTTATTATACCTATTAATTTTACTTTATTTATCTCTTCTTTTCCAAACAAAAGATCAGTTAAAAAGCAAATCAACCAAACATGAAACACGAATTATAGAACATCACATTATTTTTAGTTGCTAAATGAAAAACAAACTTTCCAGAAAAATAATTGGAAATTTTGATTGATATAATAATAGAGTAGAATAAATTACCATTTTAGTCGTTCAGATTTCTTAATATTGTGAATTTGGTTTTCTAAATTAAGAAATGCTAAATAATTTTTTAAACAAACATTTCAATTGCATTAAAAAACTATTTTAATTATATATTAAAGCAATGGTTCATTACAGACATTAATAAAACAATTATAAAAAGAAAAATAACCTTTTTACACCCATTAATCACTTGATAACTTATTTTAGCTGTAACACAGTTATTAAAAAAATAGACTTTTATATTTATAAAAAAAATAAAAAGTAATAGAATGTAGAGATTTGTGAAATGTGAAAATATCATAACATCGTAATTCTTAAAAAAAAAATTAAAAAAAATAACCATTTAACATTTTATAATTTGAAGATATAATATGCAAACATGTCAAATTTTAAAGACAATAGGATGCTTTATTTTTTTTATTGAAAAAAACATAAAGAGACTTTTTAAATATATATATATATATATATATATATATATATATATATATATATATATATATATATTTGGCTCATCTTCTGACTTTAGAAGAAGAAAAAATATAAAGAAAAACTATACTTGGTAATCAGAAATTGGCCATTTACCAATTTGTCCAAAAAAAGTCTAAGATTGGGTGATATTGTTTGCTTCCTCAGAAACCCTAAAAGTTGAATCATAGATGGAACTGACATGGTTGAGTGCCATTCTGGTGGGAGCTGGTTATCTTGCTCTGGGTTACTTCATTGGTTCTCAGTATCCTCCTCATTTCATCTTCTCACGTAAATTATTGACCAAACACAACGATGCTACACTTTTCAAGGATACCAACAATAAGAGAAACAGTAAGTCCAAACTCAAAGACCCCCTTCAGATTGAACAACTAGCTGACATTCTCGATGATTTTAAGATGGTACACAAAAATCCCTTCTTTTTTTTCTTTTCTCAAAACCCATCTACTCAATCGTAATTGGCTGCCTCAAAAATCGTTCCTTTTTCTGCAGATTCTCGTTGTCAGAAATGATCTTAAAATGGGTAAAGGGAAGATTGCTGCTCAGTGCAGGTATGTAGTTTTTCAAAGTGTTAATTTTGAATGTGCTGAGAGTTTGAGACTTCTATCAATCTGGTTGTGTAGTTTGTGTACTGATTTATATCTCTCTCTTTTTCATTTATTTTTATCTTCTCTTCATTTCTATCGACTTTTATGTTATTAATATTCGATATAAAAAACCTGATAAATGGTACGAACTCACTACTTTCTGTTTTTTGGCAGTCATGCGACGTTAGGTCTCTATAAAAAGCTCCTTAATCGAGCACCAAAGGCGTTGAATAGGTACCAGAGTAACTTTGATTACGCTTGAAGGTTACTCTGCATTGTATAATTTCATTCTGAAGTTTTCGTCAATATTAATGTACAGGTGGGAGATGTCTGCACAGCCAAAGGTTGTTGTCAAAATTGAAAGTGAAGAAGATATGCTTGCTATGCAGGTGAGTATTGTTTAGGGAAATTTTCTGCATTAGCTACGTTTTCATGTGATCTATTTATAAATTGCATGGGTACTTGGCTGCTATAATGCATCTAGAAAAATGTTAGCGGCACACTTTTTTATTCACTTGATACTATCGACTGAAATTTATTGAAAATCACAATTTTTGGGTGTCTTATTTTCTTTGAGTCTATCGATTTTGTAGTTTCTATTGAGTTTTAACCAATAATAAAGTGTGTTTAAAGGATGCCTTAGAAAGAGTGTGTTGTTAGCATTCAAATATACATTAATCAGTTATTTGATCACAATGAATTTTGATTGGAAACCAGTTAACTTTAATTCAATAAGAAAGATGTAAAGTTTCCTATCTTTTGCTTTATCTTGTAAAAATTAGGTTGCAAGTTTAGGTTCTAGGATTTGACCCTGTTAAAGGGGTGCACATTAGAGGATAAATGTGGAGAGATAGCTGTTAATGGAAAAGTCAATAGCTAAGATTGTAACAGTAAACGAACCATTAAATGATGAAGATATCAATAGTTGATTTTCACTCAATAGTAAGTCCACACTTTTTCCCATGAAGTGAACTACATGTAGTTTGGCCATTACATGAGAAACTATGCAAAGCAAGGTCAGCAACTAGTAGTAAAATAGAAAATTCACACTTTCTTTGACACTTCAACTAGTGAAGAGAATAAAGAAAACTCAGTTTTTAACTTATTGGAAGTGCCTAAAGTATTTTTTGCTACATTTTTTTCCTTACCATTTATCTTGATTCTTTTTATGCATGGCTCCGTCTATCTAAAGCTGGTTTTGTTTTTCCCAAAATATTGCTTAATGAGTTAGGAAAGGGCTAAATCTCTGAAGTTACCCACCCATATCACAATTGATGCTGGGAGAACACAGATTGCACCAAGTGAGTATTTGAAAATTCCTCTAAGTAGTTTCTTATAGATTATCAAGCAGCTTTTATCAAGTATCAACTAGTTGTCAAGTTATATGAAATTTTGTGAATGAGAAATTTCATTTCTTAAAAAGTTATTAAAAAGACGATACTTACTCTTGCATTAAGGGAATCTTCTCTTTCTCTCACACACTTTTTTGCATTAGATCTTGGTTAAATTGTGTATTATGTTACTGTATCTATGGAAGTCGTCTATAAGCTTTGATGCTCGCATTTTCTCCATGTATATGTGTTGGAGATGTATCTGATATGGAAACTCTTAGATTTAGATTTTTGGAATTTCAACTATATATTTATTATCTGTTATAATGTCATTATGTGTATACATGTATGTTGCACATATTGTATCATATATATTTGAAGAGTAGTTGTGTTGTGTTGGACTTGTATTTTATCCAATACTTGGTCTGTGTCTATGCATCGTAGGAAGCTATGGACAGTTAGAATTGCAACTATAGTGAGTTTCACAGCATTCCACTGGAATGAAATGTTCATCCCATGGTCGTTTTTTAATATTGAACTTTAATTCATGCTCGAAAATGTTGATTCATGCACACATTCTGAATAGTAGAGTTGCTAAATTGGTTCTTCGGACTGTATATAATTTGTCTATCTCGTGTGATAAAAGCTTGTTTGATTTCTATGTTCAATAGTAAAGTTAGATAAATGACTGGCTTTACTTTGGTTATTCTATACGTATTCTGCCTGTTTTATCTGTATAATATGCTTTTCTGTATATATTTAATACGTTTGGCAGTTAATTTACATTTTTTTTTTCCTTTTTGTTCTAGATTCCAGAACAGTAATGGCAATTCTTGGTAATACTCTCCTCTACTGAATGAAATCTTTTGGTTTTGCAAATTCTTGTTCTTTTAATTACAAAATAGTATTCATTTATTTTTTTGTCTGCTTTCAAATATTTGTATATGAAATAGTAAAAGGAAACAATAAAAAACTGTTTTATTATTTTCTATACAAATCTTTGAAACCGGAAAATAAAATGAAAATTTGTTGACGTTTAACTGTGAGTGAAAACTGATTCTTACCATATAGATTTTCATTTTATAGAAGTAGAAGTAGTTTGATGTAAGGTGATATTGATGTGCAGGACCCGTTGAGGTAGTAGATGAGGTAACAGGTGGACTTAAACTACTATAGTCTTCTGTCGGATCAACATGGTGCTGTTGATCATGAACCGCGAGTGTTCACGAAGGATAGCAGCTCGAATTAATTATGGACTGCATGAAGATTTGCTGTGTTCTTTGCCTACAAAATGATTTACGATTAATCTTTAGTTGACAGTGATGATGATGATAACGATAACGATAATGATGAAATTTTTGTTTGAAAATCTTTGCCTATAAAAACTGTGGAACTGCGTTTAGTTTGTATGAGATATTATTTATATGAGGGTGATTCTAGGCTGGGTTTCCAAAATGTCATTCATGGTGGTTCCATATTTTTTGGATGGTGGTTCTTGATTGGTTTCATTGATTGGATTTCACTGCATAGAATAATTTCTATAGAAGTCTAGTCTTACAACAAAACCCTTGCAATCCAAACATTCAACCGTGATTAGTCAAAATATATAAACAATTTAAATACTAATAAAATATGTTTGATATATTAAAAATGTTTAAAATAATTAAATTAAAAAACCTATATTTATGTACTTTTAAAAATTTTAAAATCAAAATATATCAAAATTTTATAGATGAATTACAATTTCTCATAAAATTTAAAAAATAAAAACGTATTTAACTTTTAATTATATTACATTTTCTCTGTATAGTTTCTGTTACTTTTTTATTTTTGCAAATATTTATGTTTTCTTAATCTTTTATAGCTCAAAAATGATGAACCATGTAATCCATGCCAACCATTGAACCAGGTTACAACAAGCTTATTTATGGGGTTTTTATTCTCGAATCTCACAAATTTCATGGATAACCTCCTATTCATTCCAATGAGTTTATTAGAAATGTAAAAAATACAATTGAATAAAAGATGATAAAAGAATTAACGGATGCTAAAGGAGACCTTATTCTTGTAAAAGGTTAGAACAGGCTTTAAATACGCTCCTACTTTTCAATGGATGCTAAAACAGATTTTCATGGGATTGGAAGTTGAACCCTGGTGACTAAACAAATAGTATCATGTTAGTGGTGGTGGTTAGCAGAAATCATATATTTAAATCTTCACCACGCCAATTGCTTGATGCCGGCTTCAAGAAGATATCAAATTGAATGAATTAATGAATGACTTGTCTACAACCAGACTGGAGAGATGATCAATCATAACGTAGCTGGCCCAAGCATCACTTAACTGCAATTTCAAAATAAAAAATGGTTATTGACTACATAAAATAAAATGATGTATTAATATTTAACATTGTGTGAAAAATGAGTTCGGTTATAGAAGCTTCATCTTTTGGACTTTTGTTCACTGGTAAAAAGTTGCTTTTATTTTTAAGCATTTGTGTACACAAAGTGTCTTTTTTTCCTCTCAGAGTCATAGAGAACTCCAAAAGAAGTTCTGTCAAACACTAACTACTGTTCATGCAGCTGTACAAATTTTGCAGTTTTCATGTTCAATGCTAACCAAAATTTGTATCAATTGCTTCATAAGCAGTCTATACTTTAGCAGCACTTTATGTAATCACCAATCATGACAACAAACGTAACTGATTAGCATTAGAGTATTATAGCATCTTGAAGATGCAAGTAAATTGAAAATAGCAGTGACCTACACGAAACATTTCCTACATACAAAATAGGCCTTGCAACTAGTTTGAATCTTTTAAACAGTTATTCCCTACACTTCTCCTTTTGGTAATGCTCTCATTCACGTTTGGAAGGTTCCACTTTGTCCTCTACAGAGAAAATAGTACATAATATATATATGATATTTGGTAAATTTTCATTAATACTAATATAAAACATTTGTTTAACTTTGCAAATATTAAACTTTCACCTGGCTCTTCTGCTTTGGATACGACACCACATCACTGAGATTGCTTATCACTTCAAAGTTTTCAGGCTTTAGAAAACACTTGTTTCAGGCACCAACCTCGTTTCCAGATAACTCAACCTCAGCAGATTCTACATATTTTGCCTTGTTTCACCCTTCTCTGAGCTCGCCATTACTGCAACAACCAGAATACGGGTTTCAAACCTTTGTTATGTGCGTGTTATACCACAACTTAGCTGGGGCTCTTATATTCACCCTTCTGCAATTCTCGTAAACTTTGTCTTGGCTTCATCCCTCTCTTCAACATATCATCATGCAATTCAAATGCCTTGTCAAGCTCTCCATTAACACAACAGCCATATATTAACAAGTTGTATGCAACCAAATCTGGTTTGAGACCTTTCTTTAACATGGTATCCCATAATTTAACAGCTGCCCCTACATTGCCATTTCTGCAATACTCATAAATTAATGTTGAATAGGTAACACAGTCAGGGAAAATACCATTTCCAGTCATTTCGGAAAGAACTTCAGTGGCTTCATGAAATCTACCCAGTCTGCAGAAGCCCCGGATAATAATGTTATATGTTACAGTGTTAGCTAAAAGCCCTCTAAGCATTGCATGGTGAAGGCCTATAGCTTCTTTCATATATCCTTCCTTCGTAAGATTGTCAAGAAAACAGCCATACGTGATTGAATTGGGAGGGACATTTGCAGCCAGCATCTTTTTAAAAAGAATACCTGCTCTGTCCATTTCTCCTGCTTTGCATAAACCATTCATCAAAGCAGTATAAGTCACGACATTAGGAAAGCATTCCTCAGTAACCATCAAATCCCAGCATTCAAAAGCTTTCTTCAGAGATCCTTCTTTGCTGTATGCATCTATCATACTTGTATATATTACATTATCAGGTCTCAATCCTTGATCATGCATATTTTTTAAGAGATCAAAAAACGTTTTCCTGTCTGGCTGCTTTAGAGCACCGTCAATAAGAACAGCATGGCAAACCAGATCCATGTTGATTCCTCTTTGAATCATTTCACAAGAAGCACTCAGTGCCTCCATCAATCTTCCTTCCTGGCAATAACCATGTAGAAGTGCACTATAACACATCTCATTTAACTTTACTTGCTGCTTGTGGAGAACATCAATAAAATCTCTAGCTTCAGAAACCCTACCAGTTGAGCAAAGGCCACTGATAAGAGGTCTATAGGTATATGTGTCAGGAACAAGGCCCTTTTGAAGCATTTCTTCAAACAATTCAAAGGCTTTATCAATGTTGTTATCCCTACAATACCCTTCAATCAACACATTATATGTCACCTCAGTTGGCTTGATTTTCCTTTCAACCAAATCATAAAAAAGTTTGGATGCTTCAGCCATCTTATTTGTGCTGCAAAGCCCAGAAATAAGTGCTGTGAGAGTATAAATGTTTGGAGTAATTCCTTTCTCGATCATCTCATTATATAACTCAAATGCTTTTAGTAGTTGTAGGTTTTTGCAATAACCACTAATCAATGACGTAAAAGTTGTAGCAGTTGGCTCCACCCCTTTATTGATCATCTCAGTAAACAGAGACTGGGCTGCACTCAAATCCCCAAACTTGCATTGGCCATTTATCAAAGAGTTGTAGGCATATATAGTTTCTCGTATACCATCTTTTATCATTCTATCAAAATAAGATCTTGCAACATCCAACCTCCCCTTTCTGCAGAAGGAATCAATAAGAATGGAATAAGTGATACCATTGGGATGCAAGTTCATCAAACTCATATTATTATAAAGCAATTCTGCCTTATCGAAATCTCCACCTTTGCACAAAGAATTGATCAATGCATTATAAACAAACAAATTCGGCACAAAACCAGACCTCCCTACCTTAACTACCAACTCATAAGCATCCTCAATCTTTCCCTGCTTTCTCAATCCATCTACTAGACCCGAAACAGCAGCTTCGGATGGAGCAAGCCCCAACTGAACCATATCATCCATAAGCTGAATTCCAGCCTCAAATCGTTGCACCCTACAAAAACCAAGCACTAGTGTACAGTATGTAACAACATCAGCTTTCAAACCCTTCGCCTTCAACGATCTTTTAACCTCAACAGCTTCCCCAACTCTATCACCCTTGCACAGCCCATGAATCAAGACATTGTAAGTTACAATACTCAAATCAAACCCATTAGATTCCATCCACAGAATCTTCTCCTTAGCTCTAAAAAAATCTTTCAATTCACAGAGACCCCGAATCACAGCGGAACAAGTATAAGGATCAGGTCGAACACCCGCATTCACAGACTCATCAAACAATTCGCAGACCGTTATAAATTTTCTAACTCTCAAAAGCCCGTTCAAGAGGGAACTCAAGGTTCTAACCTCAGGCAACAAAGCATTGGCAAGCATGAGTTTCACCACGACAATGGCATCAAAAACTCGTGAACTTAGCACGTAACTCTGAACCAGCAAATCGAAACCATAAGTGGACGAAAGCTTACATAGCTTGTAAGAGTGTAGAAAGTGTTGAAAAACGTAGTTGGGGTGGGACCCACGAAGGAGAAGGGTTTGCAAGAGGGAATTAGCGGGCCAGAAGAGTCTGGAGTGAACAAGTGCGTGGACCAAGATGGCGAAGGAGGCTGTGGAGTGGTTCATGTTTTTGTGCAGACCCATAAAGTTGAAGAACCTCAAAGCTAACCTGCAATCGTCCAAGGTGTTGATCAAGACTTGTTCCACATGATGGGGCCTCAATGCCGATGAAATTGAAGCATCGTTCAGAGCCACCTTCCAACTCTGCTTTCCTCGAACGATGTCGCAAAGGAGTGACACAAAACGACCATCGTTTTCGTCGTCTAATTTGGACGTGGAAAAGAGTCTGTGGAGACAAGGGGTGGTGGTGGCTGCGACGGGGTGCGCCGCGCCAACAACTCGGAGCTTCATTCGCCACCGCCACCGCCACCGTACCCACAAGCACCAGATTTGTTACAACTCAATCTAAAGAAAAACTGCTTAATTTTTTCGAATTTGGACACGAAGATAGTATGTGTACAAAATGTTTGATAAGTAAATTACAGGCGAATAATACCAAGTTTTGAAAATTTTTGGATTGTTGGAACCCTAAAAAATTGAATTATTTCAGAAAATTTGGACTGAAATTTATTTTGGATTCAACTCGCCCCGCTTCCGTTGATGCAATTATTCAACAGCAGTGAGAAGCTTTACTACACCTCTATTATTATACATGCTTCCTAAACAATTAAATATATCATTATTTTATTTAAAATATTATTTATATTTATTATTATTATTATTATTATTAATATCTGAATATAGTATTTTATTGTTAAAAACAGATCTCGTGATTATTTAAAAAAAAAAATGTTTTTGTCCCATTTTAGTTTTCGTACTTTTCAAAATTTTAATTCATTTTCATTTATTTTTTTTATGAGACGCAATCCTCTGTAACCAATCACGTTAGTCTTTTTCTAAGGTGGTTAATAGTATATTTCATAATTTTATATAGAAGTTCGTTGAGTGAATGTCGATTGTTCATTAGAAACACTTTGGCCTCAAGGTTGAAAGTATTGGTGTTCAAATCAACCTTAGTAATTTGAAAACATTGGTCAACATGATTGCTCTATTTGCCATGGTTTGGTTTTATCTGGAGTGAGGTGGGCGGTTCTATCTATGTTACGTGAACTAACATGTTGGTGCCTATCAAACGTGAACTAACATGTTGGTGCCTATCAAACTGATAAGAGGCACATATGATGCCACTTTCAAACTTAGGGCATAATAGGTCTTGCCTCTTTTAATCTACCTTAACAATGATAATAGTCAAATTATCACAGTATGAGAACTTCATTGCCATTTGTTGATCAGACACAACGACTTCGAGCTTGTTTAACATTCTTTGTCTAATTAGGATGTTGTAAGATGTGTCTACCTCCATTACGAGGTATCATACCTTTATGGTGCAGTGGGCCTCTGATGTCCCAAAGGTCATCAACAAACCAACTTATCATTTGGTGTGGATCTGTTCTCCAACTTTTTTAAGGCATTCCAGAATAGGGCATCAATTGAGCTGCCCTGATTAATTATAATCTCATGCACTCACTAATCGGTGATGATTGTTATGGCAACAACCAGGTCATCTTGATATCAATTATTTATACACGAGTCTTGTTAGAAAAAGGTTATAGGAAGAAAGCATCGTAGTGGGAACTGGCTCACTGAGTTGATACTCCTCTAGTATCTCTGTTGCATTACCCGAGAGCTTTCCCTTCAGTGATGGTGTGAGTGCTTTCCTTTTTTTGAGTCGGGTTAGGTTGAGTATAGACTATCTAGCTCCAAATTACTAATTTTGTGGAAGAGGTAGTGGATTGTTGGGCTTGGTCATGCTCAAAACTCAATATCTGAAAAACTATTTTGGACTGAAACAACTATCCTTGTCCTTGCCATGTGAAGTTGCCACATTCTCTACCTTAACTTAGTCATCCTCAATTGTCGCTTCCCTTTGAATGAACTTGGCTAAGGTGCCAAAATGGATAAATTATTGGATGAGATCCACCAAAAGAGTGAGACTAGTGCAAAGTTTTAACGGAGTCCTGTGATGGGGCACCAAATGTTTTTATCGGTATCTTGAAGATGGACCTTCCGACAAATGATACAATTCGAGTGAATTAAATAATCTTGATGTGCACTCTTGAAGATTGGAATGTAAGAGGAGATCCATCCAAAAAAAAAACTAACTGACTTTGACCTTAAGTCAGTAATAGAATTTAATCTTTTGAATAAAAGATAATAAATATGAAGAAGCGTGTATTTTTCTAATAAAATACTATGTATGTTTATATAAGTAATATGATTTGATAAAATTGGTAATGTTAAGTAATATTAATAAATATAATAACTTATCTATATATAATAATTAGCTAAAGAGTCATAATTCAATACCTTACTTGATTTATCAAATAATTTATAAAAATAAGATATTAAAAAAATATTACATTATAATCATACCATTGAAACTTAATCACATATATTATTAATATATAAATATTTACATCAACAAATATATATTTTATAACCATGTTAACAAAATATATTAAGTTTTTTTGCACCGTAACATATCTGTTAATTACACAAACTAATTTCTTACAATTGATTTATAATAAAATTACTTATAAAATAAATAAAAGTATTTGCAATAAAATCAAAATAATATGTTTTTTATAATTATAATTTTATTATTTTTTGTTATAAAAGAATACACATTCGCATGATATAATACAATATCTATTGTAAAATATAATATCTTATGATATATTATAGATTGATTTTACAATACACTATAATATTATACATGATATTTGCTATAAAAACAAATATTTAATATTATAAGATGATTATATATATTTTTGAGTAAATGAACATTTGCACACATATATATATATATATATATATATATATATTTTAAATTAATAAGTTATAGTATTTTTATAAGTGGAGAGTAATGTGTTACCAATTTATATTTTTATTTTAAATAAATGAAATAGTATCAGTGTAAAGGACATAAAGTGTAATATATAAAAAATTATAATCATATCATTATATATCCAAGGGCTAGGTTTTCATCAAACCTTCACTACACCAAGGTTTTGGGTGTACCATATTATAAGCTCAGCTAAAAAGGTTTCCACAAAAAGCAGAACCCTAGGAAGTGTAATCAGTGTTTCGAGAGTTAGAGTTTGTTTGAGGCTGAGACAATGACACGACCTTTTGGTGTGAAGGGGAAGAAGCGCAAGCACTCCCAATCCAAACAGGACTCAGAAGAAGAAGAACACCAGCAGCCGCCACCAAAGAAAACTGTCGCGGAAGAAAGCAAAGAATCACCACCACGAGCAGAACCTGCACCAACAGAAGAGGATGAATTGAGCGGTATACCAATTGCGCCCAGTGAGAAAGAAAGTACCAAATCCAATGTCATCTTCATTCTTGAAAAAGCTTCTCTTGAAGTCGCCAAAGTCGGCAAGGTTCTGCTTCTTACTCTTCTATTTCTCACTCTCCTTTCTTTTTACTTTCAACTTTCATTCAATTCTCTGTCTTTCCTTTGTTTTTGTGGCGCTGCAGACATATCAGTTGTTGAATTCCGATGACCATGCCAATTTCCTTCGCAAACACAACAAGAATCCCGGAGATTACAGGCCGGACATTACTCATCAAGTAAAGTTTCTTCCACATGCATTTTCGTCTTCATCATTCTTTTAGTATGAGTTTTGCTTTCGAAGTTACATGTTTAAGGTTATGCAGTTAAAACTATTCATTTTTTTTTTTAATTGTATATCAAATGGTGTTTTGTTTTCAGTCTCTTCTATCTATTCTGGATAGTCCACTGAATAAAGCTGGAAGATTGCGAAATGTTTATATAAGAACGGAGAAAGGTGTTCTTATTGAGGTTAAGCCCTTTGTTCGAATTCCTAGAACATTCAAACGTTTTGCCGGTGTTATGTGTAAGTCTTTGCTATTGTATTTCCTAGGCCTCACTTTTTGGGAGGAAAAAGTAATGAGCTTTCATCATGTTGCTTCTAAGCTTTTACTACCCTGCAGTGGAACTGCTTCAAAAGCTCAGCATATCTGCTGTTGGCAAGCGTGAAAAACTCCTCCGAACAATAAAAAATCCTGTCACACAGTATTTGCCTGTCAACTCACGAAAAATAGGTGTGTTTTGTTCTTGATTGTTGCTTGTGTTTACTTGTTCTGCTGGAAGATTCCAACTCTTTAATGTTAAAATCTGTGTTTTAACTTTTCTTTTTTGATAAATTCTTTTATCAATATAATTCATAGTTAAAGTGATGTCTCTGTTGAATTTCAGGTCTATCATATAGTTCAGACAAGCTTGTAGATATGGATGACTATGTATCAAAGATTTCCAGCGATATGGATCTTGTTTTTGTGGTACTTTCACCAGTTCAACTTTCAATTTCTTTGTTTATTTTTTCTGTCCATGCTTAGCAGTTAATATATTCTAATTTCAGGTAGGAGCAATGGCCCATGGGAAGATTGAGACAGATTATACAGAAGATTACATAGCAAGTAAGATTGTCCACACATATTTTTATATCTACTATCTTCACAGTAATTATTTAGATATTCCTGTGGTGACACTTGCGTTTGGCTTCATTGGTTTTCTTTTATTGTGTCTTTGTTTGATAAGTGTTTGCTAATGGTCGGCTCCCTTTGTGTTTAAATTTTGTATGTGTTTTTGGGACATGATATATTTTTATTTTTAATTTTGTTGATATTTGTCAGTTCAAAATTCTAAACAAGGAATGAAGAGTTTCATGAAATTTTGTTAAAGTATAAATTGGTCAGGCCACATGATCTCCATAATGAGTAAAAAGTGAACTATTTTATGCAAAACACTTTAACTACTAAATGCAGGTTTGTGAACAAAATCTCACTGTTGGACCATACTAGCTTAGCTTTGATAATACCGGCAAACAGAAATATATGGATCTGCTCAGCCTGTTAGTGCAGTTATCCCACTTTGGTTCTTTTGTTGCATTTTATGCAGAATACTCAGTGTATTTGGTTACCTGTATTCACGGTTTCATACTTAGGAACTGGTGAAATTCAGTTTGCATTGTTGGAAACAAATATCCAAATATGCTATAAATGACCAGTCTGTTTAAAATAGGGTGTTTTCTTTGAGGCCAACTTACTGTCTTTTGCATTAACAGATCTCATGCTTAAATTGAACTGAATTTGAATGGTAGAAGTTGTTGTTAAGCCAAGTAGAAGCCTCCTGGCCGAGACACCCTACTGATTATTTTCATTTTTTGTTACAATTTGTGGTCAAAACTTGTAGTTTATAATAAATATGCAGAGTCCTAGCTCGCATGATTATTTAACACGTATCAGTCAGGATATTCTTATTTCTTACATCACAGTGTTTCCTGATTGCAGTTTCTGGGTACCCTCTAAGTGCTGCTTATTGTATTACAAGGATTACTGGTGCCCTTGAGAGAAAGTGGAAGATTTTGTGATTTGACACCTTCAGTTAGCCTGGGAAACGATTTACTAATTCGAGTTCCACAGCAATTTATGTAATATCAGGGTAGGGTATTGTCTTAACAGACATATAGAAAATACAATATAAGATTTTTTTTTTCCGAGGTATTTTTAGGGTCTGATTGTCCTGGACCAGATCGATGTTTCACTACTGTATTTGAATTAAATGTTTAATGTATTAATTTGGTAGAGTATGCTTTCTTAACACAGCTAGATCTCAATGTTGCTTACTTGAGCTGAGATACGTTGTTTGGGAGTCACTTTTTCCTGGTTCAAAGTTAAGAATAAAAGTTTCACATTTTATTGAAAATTAAAACCATTATTTTACTTTAATTCTTTCAGAGAATATATATAGCTGCAGTGATTTTAGGATGGGAAGAGTACTGTCTAAGAGTATTTAATTTTATTTTCTTTATTTCAAATTTGAAAAATTAGAAACACTATTAAAAAAGTTTTAGATTAAAAGTAAAACTGAACTCTGAAGAGTTTTCATGTTTGAGATTTAAGACAAATAAAAAAAGAAAGAAGGAAAAGACCGCGTCAGAAAGATGTTAGAGCAAAATACAAGAGCTAATATTTAGGAAAAATATAAAAAAAGTAATATTATTATATTTAGTAATATTATTATATTTTTTTATTTATTTTTAGTTTTATTATTATTATTATTATTATTATTATTATAATTTTCATAATAATTATTAAAATATAACATATATTTATTATTAAAAAAATGTTAAACGAAGTTTAATATATTTTTTAAAATATATTTTTTTGATTTAAATTTTAATTAATAATTAACTTGGTTTAATATTTTAATATAATATTTTTGAATTTATCAAATTTCTTAAATTAATTTTATTACAAAGTTTAGAAAATATTTAATTTATTTTAATGTAATTTAATATATGTTATTATTTTAATAATTATTATGAAAATTACTATAGTAATAATAAAACTAAAAATAAAAATAAATATAATAATATTAATAATAGTAATGTAAAATTTTATTTAATATTGTAACATATTAAATAATATTAAAATAAATTAATTATTTTGTTAATTATAAATTAAAAAAAATTAAAAATATTTTAAAAATTAATATATTAACGGTTTCTTAAAACCGTTTAATTTATGAAAGATTTTTAGTATATATTTTGAAAAGAACAAAATTAGAATTCGGTTTCGGAACAATCGAATTCTAACATATTTTTTGTGAAAAATTTTAAAATAAAAAGTGAAAATTTGATTTTTTAAAAACCGAATTTTAAACTTTTACAAAACCATATTATTCAGGTAAATATTAGCTAATGTGTTATTTACGTAAATTAAAAATTAAACTGTTATATAAGAAAAAAATCCAAATATGTTTGACTTTTACGTGTCATTAAACAGTAAAAATTGATTGAATTTGATGATAAGGAATTAATTAATTACATAAAAAGTGATTACTGTTGTGATTTTTATTGATAAAAAGAAGTTAAAAAAAAAATTAGGAAAGGGCGTTTTCGTAGAAGCTGAAGCGGAACAAGAAAAGAAGAAAAAGTATAAACAGTGACGCGTTTGGAGATGGGAGAGAAAATTGAAATGCGTTAAAGTTATGAAAGAATAGCCTTACGAAGGAAGAAAGCAATCTGAGAGTGATAGCTGATTGACATAAGCCTCAGCTGCTTCATCTTCCCAACTTCAATCGGAATCGGCATGGTCCAACCGGCGATGACGCAGTTCCTCAACTCCGTTCTCTCTCAGCGCGGCCCCTCCGCCGTCCCTTACTCCGAGGACACCAAGTGGCTCATCCGCCAGCACCTGGTCGCGCTAACATCTACCTTCCCTTCGCTCGAGCCCAAAACGGCCGCCTTCACGCACAACGACGGTCGTTCCGTCAACCTCCTTCAGGCCGACGGCACCATCCCCATGACGTTTCAAGGTGTCACCTACAACATCCCCGTCGTCATCTGGCTCATGGAGTCCTACCCCCGTCATCCGCCCTGCGTCTATGTGAATCCCACGCGCGACATGATCATCAAACGCCCCCACCCCCATGTTAACCCTTCTGGTTTGGTTTCCGTTCCTTACTTGCAGAATTGGACCTACCCTAGTTCCAACCTTGTCGATCTCGTTCTCAATCTCAGCCACCACTTCGGTCGCGACCCTCCCCTCTATTCCCAACGCAGACCTAACCCTAACCCTAACCCAAATCCCAACCCCAATCCTAATCCAAATCCTCACCCTCACCCCCATCCCAGTTTCGGAAACTCTTCCTCTAATTTATCTTCTAACTCTTCTTCATCTGGCTACCCCCACGCTCAACCCCCCTCTAGGCCTTACCCTCCTTCCCCTTACCCTGCTCCCGCTTCTAGGGTTCAGTCCACTGAGGATCCTTCTGAGGTTTTCAAGCGGAACGCGATTAACAAGCTTGTGGAGATGGTTCATGGGGATGTTTCCGCGTTGAGGAAGACCAGGGAGGGTGAGATGGAGGGGCTGTTTAATTTGCAGGGCGTGTTAAAGCAGCGGGAGGAGACTCTCAACAAGGGGTTGAAGGAGATGCAGGAGGAGATGGAGGCGCTGGAGCAGCAGTTGCAGATTGTGTTGATGAACACTGATGTTTTGGAGGGGTGGTTGAGGGATAACCAGGGGAAGAAGCTGGGTGGTTTGGACAATCCTGAGGATGCTTTTGAGTGTGCGGATGTACTGTCCAAGCAGATGCTTGACTGCACTGCTGCTGATTTGGCTATCGAGGACACGCTCTATGCGTTGGATAAGTCTCTTCAAGTGGGAGCTGTCCCGTTTGATCAATATTTGAGGAGTGTGAGGGCGCTATCCAGGGAACAGTTCTTTCACCGCGCCACCACGGCGAAAGTTAGAGCGGCCCAGTTGCAAGCTCAGGTTGCCAATATGGCTGCTCGGAATCACCATTATGGTAGCTGACACTTGAAGCGTTTATGACTTTCTTTGTTGGTGGTTCAGACGTTGAGATCTGCCATTGTGAGTACAGAACTATAGATTGCTATTTTGTTGCTTCCCTTTGAGTCTGTGCTTGTAGTCGATAGCATGAATTGGTCACCCTTATAGTTACAGCCTTCAACAACTCGAAATTGTTAACCAGAGGCTGAACCATCGTTCTTATACAGTCTTAATAATACGATTTTCTTGAAATTTTGGTTTGAGGGATTGTTTGATCAATCTTTTATGTATAATTTTATTGTTTAGGAGTGTACATTCTTATGAATCATAGATTTGTTCACCCTTGTATTTTAGAACAATGGGTATATTACCATTGATATATATTTTTTTGTGCTTCGATTGCTTTCAGCCTTGCGCATGTCAAATTATTAGCATGCAACAGTTAAATATGAAGACACCTTTTATGCTTTGTTTGGAAAATAAATTGTTTGATGCGAATAATTTGAGAAGAATTGTACACTTGAGTTCATATGTCTTATGACCGTCAATAATTCCTTCTCGGGGGCTTCTTTGAATTTGGCGAATACCCACAAGGTCTAGTTAGAATTGTCATTCCTAACCTTGAACATCATCGTGTAAACATCGGCTTGGACCAACATAATGGTGATGCTAATTTGAAATTAGATGTGGTTTAAGCTGGCAGTATAGTGTTTCAGTTTCTTTTTTAAACCAATCCTCTGTGCAAACAATGCTTGTAGTATTGGGGTTTTACACCGGACACTAGAACGGATGATTCTGGTGCTGTTTAAATAGCTTTCATATTGTCATTTGACTAAAAATTGCCATGTATGATAAGTTTTTATAGTCATTTCATTTTTCTCTTTGAAATATATTCCTGTGAAACAATTTATTAGAACAGATGATTGATTTTTATGAATCAATTGTGTGTATGTTCAGTCCTATGGTGTATTTGGTCATTTTATAGGCCAGAGGAATGTAAATATCTGCTGCTTCGGAGTTCAATGAACATACAAAGGCTTTCCAAGTTCAGACAATTTCAAGAAGAGGGACTCTTGCTTTGTTATTTCTGAAACATTATCTATTTAATACAGGATTGTTAGTTGGACTTTATTGATGCTGGATCAATGCTTACACAACTTGGCACGTATATCATGATTCCATTTATAGGGTCTAAAATATGTGTACGAATTAGTGATCTCAGGATTATACTTATTTAAGCACAATTTCTTGCTGAAAGTTCATAAAGTGCAGTTCGTTGCCTAAATTTTTTCTCCCTCTTTTTTGGGAGAGATGCTAACAGTATAGTTTTCACTGTTGATTATACTTTTACAAAATTGTAAGTGAAATTCTTTAAATTAGAAATACAAATTACCAAATTTTGTGATTCAGTAAATTTGTGAAATGAAGAAGTTGTGTTGGAAGTACGTAATTTGTTGAATTGCATCAAATTAGATTCAAGATCAGAAAATAGATAATGTACATGAGTCACCTCCATGAGGCTTGCTCTAACACTACTAGACCCTTGTATTCTTTTGCTGGTAGACAAGGCCAAACAATGTTATGACCCCATCTCTTTCCCACTTTCCCTCTCCCTGACTTTTGCACCTCTAATGAGACAGAAAAAGAGGTAAGGACAATCAAACATGTTAATCACAATTTTATCTTTTCAATTGATAGTTGTAAGGGTCTGTTTGTACTTATAATGAAATAGGATGGCAGATAGAGGCAGATCGATATATTTTAACCAAACTTTGCCGTTCTACGAGATTTCCATTTTTCGTATAGCAGTGCCACAAATTTGTCTGCATCCAACTGATTTGGAACTTGATTGGCTCGATATTTTTGAGATGGGCATCATTGAGTTATGGCTAATAGAATCACAATTGTTTTTCTTGTTTAGATAGTTTCCAATTTTTGGAATTTATTTTCTTTAGTGCTAAATAAATTATGAGCTGATTGATTGATTCTTGTTATGCTTGAAATATAAATAGATAGTTTTTTTTTTTTGTGAAATTAAATAGATAGGTATTGAACTTGTTGATTTCTTTGATTCTGGGCTCAACAAAATAATCGGACATAGGATAGTATTTTTGGTATTTAAGAATTCAATTAAGGCGTTTTTACTTCTTTCAGTTGAAAAACGGCGTTTTGACATGTAAAAAAAAATTAGGGATAAATATGTTTTTAGTTCCTGTACTTTGGGACGATTTTGGTTTTAGTCTCTCTTTCAAACTAAGGTACAATTTAGTCTTTCAACTTTAGAAAACTCTGATTATAGTTCTATTTGTTGTTTCAAACGTGTTTCTCAGTTAACATTGAAGCAAAAATGTATCAAACAGTATAAACAATCTAACTGTTATGTTGAAACACAGGAAATAAATGAAACGTGTTTCAAACAACTAATAAAGTTAAAAGTTGAAGGACTAATTCGAAATATAGGGACTAAAAACATATTTAACCCAAAAAATTATTCTAATTGAGTTAAAAAATGATTATATTTGTTATTTTTAAAATTTTAAAACTAAAATATATCAAATTTCAAACATAAAGTATTTTAATTTTATATAATTTAAAGAATAAAAATATATTTAATCTATTTTTATTATAATAACTTACAAATTTTTCATTATAATAATTGACATTTTGAATTTTAAAGACTATAACATTATTCAAGAATATAATTGAATGGTTTTAATAATTAGGTGAGTCAAACTTCTCTAATTACTAACTTACAGTGGACTCAGTCCATTTATAAAAAAGGAAAAAAAAAGGATATCGAAACCAATTTGCAAAAAGGTAAAGGGAAAAGGGATTGCGAATTGAAAACATAGTGAGTAATCTTAAGAGAGTGCGGTAAAAAGATTTTCTTTATTTGTAATAAATTTTCAAATTAAATGAAGAAGATATCATACTTTTTATTTTATGCAATTAAACAATAGTTACGTTTTTTTTATAAAACATCTATTAATAAATAAAGAAAATTGTAATAGTTGTTTTTTCTTATTAGGATAATTGTTGATCAATATTATCTTCATGTACTTTAGTCTAATATTGGAGTAATCTAATAATAATTATATGTAAAGAAATAAATGCCATTATGAAAAATTAGAAAAAGAAATTGAATAACACGTAAAGAAGTATTATTCTTGGTTAAACATTGCTGTTAGCAAAAAAACATGTATTTTATTTTTAATTTTGATCAATCGACTATTATTCTTGTTGTATTACTTTGGTTAGAAAATACCCAAAATTCGTATTAAAATACCTAAATAGCATAAACGAGAGAGAAAATTGGTATGAGCATAAACTAGAAAACAACCTTAAACTATGTAAAACCTCATCACTCTCAGCTTCGATTCTTGTAAGGAAAACAGTAAAGAAGAAATGCTGAGAAGAGTGTTGCGGCAATGTTACTCACTTCATCGGCCCACCGTGCCACGACGACTCTATCGGAGGTTCTGTTCTTCTCCTTCAGAGACCACTGCCACCACAATATCCATTGACCGTTCTACCCTTTACAATCCACCTGGTAATCTCTTCAAATTTCCCTCTTTTCTTTGTTTATTATACTCGCTCAAATTCTCTTTCTCTCTTCTGCCAGAGCATACTCACCACCCAACTTCTGATTCCGAGCTCGTCAAGCACCTCAAAGGCATCATCAAGGTTTTATCTTATTCCATTCAATTTTTGCATCATAAAAATTGAGTCTTTAACATTTGGGTTTCGTCGATTTTAATTTATGTTAGTCGTGATTATCAGTTTCGTGGAGGGCCTATTTCTCTTGGTGAGTACATGTCCGAAGTTTTGACAAATCCTAAAGCTGGGTACTACATCAATCGGGATGTTTTTGGAGCAGAGGGTGACTTCATCACCTCTCCTGAAGTTAGCCAGATGTTTGGTGAGGTGAGGTGAATTATCTTCATCCATTGAAATAGATAGAATGTTTGTATAAATTTCTGTATTTCGAATAAAAGAAAACGAAATGAAAAATGAGATAATTTTTTTTTAAAATCTTTTAGAAAAACTGTCATAGGAATTTTTTTACAAATGAGTTCATGGGTAAGTTAAATTTTACGGAGAAACTCATTTTTATTTTGTTTTTCTTGTCTTATTCTTCTATTCAAGTGTATGTATAGAAATTTATCTAAGCATGAACTTCAGCTAAGGTTTGGTCAGGTGTCATGGCCATGATTTTAATTCTAATACCTTGTTTTTTCAAACATAGATGGTTGGTGTCTGGGTGATGTGTCTTTGGCAGCAAATGGGCCAGCCTCAGAGAATAAATCTAGTTGAGCTTGGCCCCGGACGAGGAACTCTCATGGCTGATCTCCTTCGCGTATGATGATATGCTTTTATGCTTGAATTTCTAAACCTTTTGTTTACATTCTCAGCTACATATTGAAGGTTTTAATTTCTTATAGGGTGCTTCAAAGTTTAAGAACTTCATCGAGGCATTGCATGTGCACTTGGTGGAATGTAGTCCAGCACTGCAAAAGCTTCAGCACCAGAACTTGAAATGCGTTGGCGAAGAGAATGCTTCTCAAGATACTGATGTAAGAACTGCCAGGTCTTTGTTTGGCACTCCTGTATCGTGGCATGCAATGCTGGAACAGATTCCATCAGGATGTATGTAATGCTTTTCCAATGAAAATAGACTTTTGGGCATAGAATATGGTGTGCAACTTCTTACATGAAATTTCAATTCGGTTCTGTGTTCCATTAAAACATCTTATTGAACTGTATATAAAAATGCCCTGACCAAGTTATTGCTTTTGTTGTGCTCCAGTGCCAACAATTATAATTGCACATGAGTTCTTTGATGCCCTGCCAGTCCACCAGTTTCAGGTAATATAATGCTTGTGCTATTAAGCTGAATTAAAACTAAGAACATATATCAAGCTGCAAAATTAAGATTTTAGATTCGAAATTCTCCACATTTTTGCTTTCAAATGCTTCTTCCACAGCTATGTTTACTTTTGACTTTTTCATCCGCAGCTGTTTTGTGACAGATAAGTTTGAACCTCAACTGTTGCATTCCTTTTGTTTAAACAATTCCAATTCCAAATTTCCACTAATTTCCTGCTTCAAAAGGGATTTTAGCTTGGCAAAATTCATAGTTTTAGTTCCTTAATGTCCATTACAATAGAAGTTGTCATACTATACCTTGTATAAGTTTTGTAAAACAATGAAATCCAAGTTCTCTGCCAATTCCTTCCATTTATATATTGCTCTTGGTGTTACATTCTTTGAAGCATGATTTCTTTGTCTGCACTCTGCAGAAAGCATCTCGAGGCTGGTGTGAGAAAATGGTTGATGTGGCAGAAGATTCATCGTAAGTATTGTAATATAATATACTCTTTTGAATTGTATTTTTTCTGGGTTTAGTGTATTGATACTCGTTACATATATCGGATAGGTTTCGTTTTGTTCTTTCTCCACAGCCAACACCTGCTACTCTCTATCTATTAAAGCGGTTGAAATGGGCTGCACCAGAGGAATTTGCCGAGCTCAATCAAATTGAGATTTGTCCCCAAGCCATGGAGTTGACCCAAACCATTGTTGACAGGATAAGTTCTGATGGTGGAGGAGCTCTAATAATTGACTATGGCATGAATGGAGTAATCTCGAACAGTCTCCAGGTCTAGCATCATTCTCATCTTATTTTTAAAAGTGTTGCTTTCTAGTTTTACCGTAGTATCCCGTATCCTACTTTTCGTCTGGTATTACTACCATGGAAATATTAGCATAGGCAAACACGTTGGTTTAAGATTCTGATGAAAAATAATAAGCATAATGACAGCAAAACGCAATATCTCTCTTTGGAATATGTGCTTTATGATATAGAGATATTAGGTTCCAAGTGTGAGTCTAAGTCCTCCATTAGTAAAAAAATATAAGAAAGTTGAATACTATACAAGGCAAAAGACCCGTAAACCTATAGTCTTAAAGTTTTAGATCGAAGGTGGTCTCAATTCCTTGTATGAGTTGAGTTCAGGTAAAATACGTTATTGAAATGGATATTGTAGTTGATATATTATACATAGATTGTCTTTCCTCCCTCGTACTTTGTTTTATGGTGTTTGGATTGATGCAGGCAATTCGGAAACACAAGTTTGTGGACCTTCTAGACAATCCTGGATCAGCCGATCTGAGTGCATATGTTGATTTTGCTTCCATTAGGCATTCTGCAGAGGAAGCTTCGGGTATGTTTTTTATTTTAACAAATAGTATGATTATTAGAATGAGATATTTAAGAGGGTAACACATGCAGGAGAAGTGTCTGTTCACGGGCCAATTACTCAATCTCAATTTCTTGGTTCTCTCGGAATAAATTTTCGTGTTGAGGCACTCCTTCAGAACTGCACGGAGGAACAGGCTGAAACCCTGCGAACAGGTTACTGGAGACTTGTTGGTGATGGTGAAGCTCCCTTTTGGGAAGGACCCGATCAAGATGTTCCCATTGGTATGGGTACTCGCTACCAGGCAATGGCTATAGTCAACAAGAACCACGGTGTTCCTGTTCCTTTTCAGTAACCCAAACCCTAATCAAATTCAGATCAACTTTTGGCACTTCTCATTCCTACAATTTTTCTTCTATTTATTTATGTAATTTTATATTAATTTTTATAGCTCTTTGGGTTACTTTGTCTTCTTGAAAGAGTCGATGTAATGTTCTCGTAGCAATTATAATAAGAAATAAATATTTATTTATTTTAAATTTTAAGTTTTAAAAATTTGTTTATTAATTTTTTTTCTGATCACCTTCTTTGTTCTAATTAAATTTATCCAATTAAAATGTTTAACAAATTTTAGATTCTGAACAATTTGTCCAATAAAAAAGATATGTTGAAGTTAACATAACTCCCATCAGTGAACACATGATGATTTTGGTGAAAGAAGCTCCAAAATATAAAGGAAATAAAGACTTTTTCATTTGTTTCCTGTACATATTTCTGTTCTTAAAGTTTGCCAAAGCTTATCATATCTCAAATTAATAAATAAAATATTATAACGGTTTAAAAAATCATAAAATTGCAATAACAATAAAAAACAATCTTAAAATTCAAAACGGCATACATTTGATGGAGAGTTAAGACATGCCGAAAACCTCAAATTTAACAATACTACGTACCCAAAGAACACAGTAAAGCAGAAAACGCAAATGGCAAAGAATAAAGAGGCAGAATGCAACTAGAAAATTGAGTATCTTCTAAAAATGTGAAGATTGCTGAGAATTCTACATTACTAATTAAACATCATAGTAACACACATCAAATAAATTTTATCCTCATGTTTTGGATTATGATTTTTGGACGCCATTTCCAATTCTTAATTCATAATTCAGTTCATTATTTGAGTGATATAAAAAACCTGCACCAGTTCATCCCGTTTCGACAAACACCTGAGCTGCATAAAAAAAATTAGATAAACAAAAGCTCATAAATTCCTCATTACAAATAAAATTGAAATCCAGACAAAATGAAATGAAATTACAGTGTACTCAACTACAACAAAGCAAAAACAGCAAGTCCTAAACAATGGCAATCTTGGCACCAGCTTCTTCGAGTTGCTTCTTCGCATCTTCCGCTTCTTCCTTTGAAATCCCTTCCTTGAACTTCTTCGGCAATCCTTCGATCAACTCTTTCGCCTCCTTCAGCGCCAGGCTCGTCAATGCTCTCACGGCCTTAATCACGGCGATTCTCGCATTGCTAGGCACCTCCTCGATCACGACGTCGAACTCCGTCTTCTCTTCCACCACCGGCGCGGCATCCGCGGCGGCGCCTCCGGGAGCCGCGACGGCAGCCACGGGAGCGAAGGACGCTGCGGAGACCCCGAGCTTGTCCTGGAGGAAGTCCACGAGAGTCTTCGCCTCCTCCAGGGTGAGCCCGGCGATTGCGTCACCGAGAGTCGTGATTTTCTCCGGCGCTTCGACGGCAGAGACGACGACGCGTGCCCGGCGCGTGGCGGTGGTGGCGCGGTGGAAGATGTTGGGGAATTGGAGGGAGGGTTTGGCGGAGAGGTGCGTAGGGTAAGAGGAGGGTGTTGGATAAGATAGAGAACGAAGAGTAAGGGTTGTTAAAGTTGTGGAAGCCATTTTTGTGATGAAAAAGGTGTGTGAGATTTGGAATTTGAGGGAGAGAAGATGAAAAGTGATGCAAATTGAAGTGAACACTGAAGATAGGATAAGGGGATTTTGAAGGGGTTGGTTATCGAAGGTTCAGGTCGGTCTTACCATTTTACCCCTCCCTCTATGTATAAGGTTACTGTTTCTGGTGAATATAAGGGTGAAAGTTGTAAATTTCGTTTTTCAGGATAAATTGTCGAAAATCGTTTTATTTATGGAAAAGTTCGATATTAAAACTTTTATGTTTTAGTTAAAAGTCTGGAGAACTGTAAATTACGATATTTTTCTTTTTTCTTTTATTATCATCCTTATCTGAGATTATTTTTATATAAGTATTTGGATCAAGAAGTGATAAGATTGAATTAAACTATAACACTATACATGCAAATTAAACTTTTATTAATTAAGTAATTAAAAATATTTAAGAAATATAGAGTGGATCTTTCATATAAAATGCTAAGTATATATCAAAGATAGTCCTTTAGCATTGATTGAGTATCTAAAAAGCTGAAAAATGAATTACAAAGCCATGGCCATTAACATGAATATGGAACATAGGCATTGGAGGGTAAGTAAGTGTAACTCAGTAGCGATACTTGGTAGAGTAATCTTTAGGAGAAATGACAAGACCGCGTCCCTTCCTTGCTCCACGGTAGACTGTTTCGACAATATCAATGAACTCTTGCTTGTCTTTGAGAGCCCAGTTTATTTTATTGTTGTTTCCTGTTCCAAGGTCTATCATGATATGTTTGTTCCTAAAAAAGAACATAACAGTACATGGGTCATACAACTCGTACATGGTGTTGAAATCAGGCACCTCGCTGATATCCACAACATAAATCACAGCGAAATTTTTAATCTTTTCAGCAACCGATGCCAGCACTTCATCCATCTGATAAAGAAACAAATGTAGCAGAAACTGAAATTAGAAAGAAGGAAGAAGAAATGGAGAAGAGTATATATAGATATACCTGCATGCAGGTGTCATCCCAATCGTGGCCGAAGCGAATGACGACAACTCGTTCTTCTTCTGAGAGAATACACTGATCAACGGCCCAACCAGAGTGCAAATGTGGTAACAAGTATGACATTCCTATCTCCTTCTTCACTCCTTATTCATGCACTCTAATCTCAATATCTAGTCTACCTATTTCAACCCACAAACGAACTCTCTGGAAACACCTTCTACTTTCTCTCTTTGACAACAGATTCGATTCCTTATTCTACGTCTACTATTTTCCCCAAAATAAATTTCCAAACTAAGAAAACCTATAATTAGTTAATATTATTACCAAAAACTAAGCAAGTTTTCTTTCATGATAAACAAATAGACCAGTACTTTGAAATATGCTTGGTCTAATAATGTCATCATGATAATTATGATCATTTTTAATGTCTCCTCACCTCTTTACTTTAAATAATATTGTGTTTAACCATAGGCTCAGATAATTTCGGAGTCTGTCTTAAATAACAACTCTAAATTTTTAAGACTTAACATATATTTTATCCTTGACAAAGTAATTATTCTTTTTCTTCTCAAATTAAAAAATTATTATTTACTCTTTAAAAAGTACTCCATTTTGTCCAACTAATTTTATTTTACTCCCAAAAACATTATATAAGCAAATTAGTTAAGTTATTTTTTTGATGGCAAATAAAATCAATGATTTGTTACAAACCAAAACATATTTAAACCTTTCAAAGTTATTCCAGAATGTGATGACTGGATGATCTTGATAGCATCCAGATCCAACTTCCCCATGTTTGTAGCACAATCTCTTAAATTCATCTCACTCATCCTCTAAAATTTAAAAACCATTCCTACTGTTTGGCGAACAAATTATTCTACCATTAAAAATATTAAACATAGGTTTGCACAAGCAAGTGCTAGTCATCACTATTCACGAGTGAGTCCGAGAGCAAATGTCTCTTAAATCTACTCTTCAAGTTCGTAATACCGTGTTAGTGTTACAAAAACAAAAAGGGGGAAATATTCCAAATCAATCACTCTTTTCGCGACTTCACAATTATGCAAATGATTTCTAACTAATGTGGGTACAATCTATACTTAAGATCCCGGAAGGTTAGCACAACTTGAAGTACTTTGAAACAAACAGAAAACAGTATAACATTGTGTTGCCAAATGCTGGATACACAATCTAAGCCCATAAATTTCTGAGAAGAACGATAAAATGGATAATTAATCCAGCAAAACATAGCCATGATTTTCATCCCAGTTAACAGGTGAGGAGCTGAAACATATCTAACTCTCATGAAATCATGCAAAAAGAAATCTCTTATTTTACAACCAATTTATTGAATTAATCAAGGTAACGTTTCAACTAACAGCACACCCACAGCAACAGACACTTCAAGTTCTGTTCTTCCCATTCTTGGAGATCGTGCCTGCCAAGAAAAATAATACATGTTATTTCTCTAGTTCATTTTGGTAGAGATTTCTGGCTTCAGATATGTTTCTAAATCTCAATCTGTGCTCTCCAAAAGATGTTGTGTATGTATTGAACAGGATCAAGTTAATAAATCACTCTTGTAAATGTAAAAATAAAGAGTATAAATAAAACTTACGAGTGTTTTGTTTCATGAAATATTTCCTGCTATCATTACATTTCTTGAAAGTCATTTGTATATTCAATTTTTCATATTTTTGGAAACACAGTCTTCATTGTATCATCATTTCCTATGTGTTTTCTTTCTGGCACAAATTCAAAGTAAGTTACTTTCTTCAGATTTACTCTGTTATTTCTCCAACCTTCCTTCTACAATCATTTTAAAATTTAGAACCCCAAACTTCGAAACACATCTTCCCCTGGAAAGACTCTCGATTCAAGTTTAAAACTATAGTGATTCTGCCAGCAATCACAGAATTAGAAAGCTATGAGCCCAGATACAGATTCAGACACAGATACGGCTAAATTGAAAAAATATAAGACACGAGACACAGAGTGTATATACATATTGGTTTCAAACTGTCAACCAACACTAAAATGAATCTAATCTTATCTATCTAATATCCAAAAAGTGAAAAATAGTGATCATATAAGATTTGTTCCTTACTTTTATAATCATAATAAAAACTTATGTAATAAGTTTACAAGTTTATGGGTGTTTTAGAAAATCATTGGATTTGTAATTATTATCATTGTGTTAGAGCCATGTCAAAGACAAAAAATTATCTTTCAAATTGGACACTTTACCAATACATTAATCGTATGAGTATCATACGCGTGAAAACGGGACACACCATTTATGAGGTGTGTCCGAGCTACAAAGACTGAGAGTCACCCAAAATAGCTCACAAGCTTGACATCCAAAATCAGGAATAGATTTACAACTTTGAAGTTGGCTTAAGCACCGGGAGCACAAGCAATCAATTGACATACACAACACACCAAATAGTTATTATCTACCTACAGCTTTAAGAAAAATACAATAATGACGACCCTTGTTGAAAAGACACCGTGATTTTAAATTTAACCCTGAAAAAGTTTAAGGGCAAGATTACCTCTCCTCACTCGGTCGGCCGTACATTACACGAGGGTTGCAATGAAAAAGAGAAGTGAAATGAGAAAGTAAAAGAAAATAATTATTTACAATAACAAATATTGCACCATATTACATTACAAGAAAACCCGTTAAAAAGAAAAAACAATCTGTTTACAAAAATCTAAAATTTTCAGCTATGCAAACTCCCACTTCTAGGAATGTAAGAGAAAATAAAATTCCAAACATTTTCCTTACCATTTTATATATTGAGAAAAAAAATGAAAATAGTAAATGATAAAACGCAAACAACCCCTAAATGTCGATGCTTCATCAAAAGCGTGCACGTACACCGTATGGAAACGAAAGAAAACGAATGATTTTCTTTTCCAACTCGAAATTGAAAACGATTTTTTTATACTTAAATCTTTAAAGTGTCACATCAAGAGGTTTATTATGATATGTCAATGAAAAATACGAATAACAAACCAACTATTGGCAACAAAATAGGTAATACATTAGACGTCGTGTAGTAAGCATATTGCCCAGAACAAAGTGTGAACGAATCCTAATTTTTCAAGTAGCAACTGCGCTCAGCCAGCATTTATAATTGTGTCTGCGGTAGAATTTAAATAAAATGGGTGGGGTCATGTTGTAGTCTCAAACCCACACAATAACCCAGATTTAAAATGTCATCTTATGGTTTCTGAGATGCATCAGGTGTAAAGAACAGACATTGCATTGCCATACCACAGAAGAGTAAGAAAGAAAGCAGCATATTTTATGAAGTAATCCCTAAACGGATTCATAATTGACAAGGAAAGAGGTAATTGGAAATTAAATTACAGGGAGAGGAAACAAAAATAGTTTTGTGAGGTACCTGAGGAATGCTAATGGCCCTTGCCATGATCATCATGGTGACCTTCCCAAGGGTGCCTCCAGCCCTAGAAAAAAACAAAAATGAAACAACGCTACTGTAAGGGTAAGGATGAAACAAATGGAATGAATCACGAGTCAGAGTGGTGTTTTACCAATACAACAGGACCATCTTGCTTTGCCCTGTACAGTACCCAAAACCTGGAACAAGAAATCATAGAATCCATGAAATTAGGGCAAAAAATAAAAAACAAGGAGCATATGAACATCAGAGAAGTAAAGCGAAAACTGACCACATGACCGCACACAAACCCTTGCCGGTGATGGTGTGCCATCGCTTTGGTTGATGAATGGTAACACCTTTGTAGGTTGTGCCTTCGCCGTGTCCTCCCATCTCTCTCCACCTCCTCAATCACGATTCTCGTGTCGTTGCAGATCGAGTGAACCCTCTCGCCTCAATTACACCAGATCCCTGTTATTTGAGTTCCCCTTTTACCCTTTCTTCAATTTTTCTTCCTTTTCCCCCAACTTTATAAACAGAAACTATGATTTATCAATTTTCGAAACTAAAATGATGTTTTTGACGAATTAAAGTTTAATACATTAAAATGTTTTGAATTTTCAATTACAATATTTAAGAAATTTTAATCTAATTTTTTAATATTTTTCATAAGTCTTTAGCTTTTATTTTAAATATAAACTAAAGTATGTATTTCATTACAGCGTCTTAAGCGAAAATATAATTATAAATTTTAATAAGACCAAAATATAAGTACTCCAAAAGTATGTATAACTAAGATTTAACTAAAACTATATTTTTCTAAAATTTAAAGACTAAAGTTTTTTAAAAAATAAAAAACGAAAATTATGAACAAAAGTTAAAAAAGATTCAAATTTATAAGTTAGTCTAGTTTATAATTCGAATGTACTACACATTTGAATATAGTTTTCAGATGTTTTTCTTTATTTTCTGTCAAATCAATGTTTATTCATCTATCTCTTACTTTTTTAATTAAAAAAATAAGATTATTTTAAAAAGTAGCAATCTGGAATGAGAAATATTTCCAAAACAACCACTTCACATTATTCTTACGAGTAATATAATTATTTAAAAAATAAAAAGAAATATTGATAAAGAAAGAAGAGAAATAAAAGATAAAAAAATAAATATTAAATGGGTGTAAAAATGTATAGAATATCAAATTAATTATTTTTAAAATTCCCAATAGAATTATATATTTGATTTTATTACGAATAATAATAACTATTAATTATAATTATGATTTAGCCTAATTTATAATTGGTCTGTACAGCATATAAGATTTTTTTATACTGTCAATGTATGTATTCTTTAAAAAATTGAAATATAACATATTTATAACTGAATTGTATTACATATAAAATTATTATATAGTTTGATTGTATATACATTCCTTACATGTTTTTATCTTCTCTAAATAAGTATTTTTTATCTATTTTTTATTTAGAAATACTTTACCTTTTTAATTAAATTAATAATTAGTAATAAGATTACTTTTAAATAAAGTTTTTATTTTTTACACAATAGCATTAAAACTTCACAATAAAATGGAAAAGGTTAAATTGATACATTGCTTTAAAAAATATCTAAAAACAATAAATTAATTTAAGCTTCAACTAAATTACTGTTATCAGATTGTTTATGGTTGTACTTAACTTTTTTTTATTCATCTTTCAAAATATA
Organism: Vigna radiata var. radiata; assembly: GCF_000741045.1. Lineage (NCBI taxonomy): Eukaryota > Viridiplantae > Streptophyta > Magnoliopsida > Fabales > Fabaceae > Vigna > Vigna radiata. Next base: position 2,063,681 of record NC_028352.1, read on the forward strand.
TTTTAATTGTCATCCTTAGTTTAATTATCTTCATTAGTTGATATGTGGTAATAGATTGTGAAATACTTTTAAAATTTCATAAAACATTTTATTTATCGAAAAAGCTTAGACCAATCTTATTAAATTAACGTGATAATTGAGTTTAATGTTAATAGTCTGTGTACATACATATATATGATTCATCGAATGTATGATTTATTGTATTTTATCCATTGGTTAATTGTATTTTTTATGAGTTAATTGTTTTAGTAACTTTTTTTTACACTAGCTTAGTGTCCATTTATACATTATTTTGATTATTATTTTAAATAATTATATCAATATTATATGTTTTTAGTTATTCGTTTTACTTTATTAACTTCATAATGTTTAATTTAATAATTTTATGTATGATATATATATATATATATATATATATATATATATATATATATATATATTCTAATTCTTAAAACAATTTACATAATATCGGTATCTTTTGTAGATAAAAGATATTTAACACTCCAAAGAAAAAGCTAAAAATAAATTTACATTTTGTACTTCTCCTTTCACTTAATTTATCTAAGTAATTTCTTTGCATCATAACGAAAATAAAATTAAAGTCGATCTATATATTTACCACACACACATTCTATAATAAATTACTAATTTTGTTGTTTTCTATTTTTTAAATAGTGCGTTTAAAACTCACCTAGTCTCTCTTTATCATCATAAAATCCTTAATTTTAAAATTAATATATCTTCGGTTTTTAAGTTATGAGTAATCAATATAACTTTTACTTAACACTTTATTCATTTGAATGAATTTGGAGAAGAGTGATTGACAGTCTCTCTTACTTTTAAATCTATTCAAATAAATAAATAAAAAAATTATCATCAAAGTTAAAAAAAGAACAATATCAAATAACACAGCCGTCACATAAAACACCCTGTTGGAATTAAGAAACTTCAAATCTTATTGTGAAAGAGAATTCGAAAAGAGAAATGAAAAAAGAAATGATTAAATTGGTTGAGATGGTAATTTCTTATTTGCAAGGAAGTGTCGTAGCAGCTGCAGAGCTGGTTTGGGAGTGTAGGTTGGAACTTCATGGCCAGCACCTCTTATGGTCACAAAAGTAAGCCCATCATAAATCGTTCTCCATCCTCCAACCTGTAATTCCATAATAATACACAAATTCATTCAGATTCATCAAAATTAATCTTATTGCAATTTAATCTCTCCAAGAAAAGAAAATGATTAGTTTGAGTTTGAAACAAGAACTTTACCTGTTGGCTAGTATACCAGGGAGTCCAATCTTCAACAATGGGGAGCCCCATCTTTTTCAAAGCGTATCTTGTTCCAGTCACAGGAACTCTTCCATCAGTATCTCCACTGTATAAAGAAACAAAATCACTATGCTGAATGAAAAATCTTGTTGATTAGAATCTATTAATTAGTTATCTCTGATTTGTTACGGAGCTTTGACAAATATGTTGTAGTAAAATAGTATACCTGTAAACCCAAATGCGCAGACCACCAGCAGCAAGTTTCTTGATGACAGGAAGAATGGATGCCGGCCCGTCAGTCCAATCTTGGATAGCATTACTATGGACAAGAACAAAAAGTAACAACATCAATACCTGTTCTATTTATCGTGTATCTACCGATCACAGATGTTTTAACATTAATATCATCAGTTGATGTTATGTCTCGAACTTCTGTATCTGTATCTGTCATGACTAGAAAAGATGAACGAGAAAATAGTGAAGATGGATGAAAACCTGCAGTGAGTCCATGGATAGGAAATTTTGGTGACATTAGCATGTAGTGCCCTTTGGACTTCTGGCCTGTTTAGGTAAACTTCAGTGTAACCGGATGCACAGGGATCATATCCCTCTGGTCTTCTATGCCACTTATTCTGTTCAAATAAAAAATGACCAACATGCTCCGTAAATTGTGACAGATCTTTGATTTTCTCTTGTACACAAGAAGTAATGTTTGCCAAATCAAAATGTTCGAGTTTTTTATGTGGAATTTTGCTACTAGACGAGAAACAGTAGGCGAAAGCTCACAATTTTGGAAAAAGATTTTGGGGTTGTGCCTCTGACGAGAGGGGATGTGCTGTTGCTGTTGCTGATACACGTGGGAGTGTACAAGCTGTATAAGTCAATAACGCCATACGCACTGAAGAACTTATCCATATAGTGATCGCATTCATTTGTTTGGTTTTCAAATTTGAAATTGCAATTTGATGTAATGTTCTGATATAAGCCATCGGATATCACTGCATGATACCAGGCATACTCTACCAAACCCTTCTGATCTGCTTCGTTGTCAATTGCTGCATTTCCAATCTGCACAACCATTATCATTTTTTCAAACAGTTAGTATCAGTTTCATGTAGTGTCTTTAGGACTTTTATTCTTCATTGATTTGCTTTGACCTGTGCTTCATGAACACAGTATGATACGTCAATTTAGAGTTATACCATGAATCCTTTGAACCTGATGTAGTCTTTCTTGGCACGATTGCTATTGTGATCGAAAATGAGCTCGGACAATTGTGGAACGTAGTGCCCTAAAGTGTTAAAACAAATGAAATTTAATATGAAAAGAAGATCAAAATCTCATCATACACTATTGGTAAAGAAATGTACTTTTTGTTTTAGAATATAGATACCTCCATAGCTTTCGCCAGCAATGTAGAACTCGTGCGATCTGAATTGTGGAAATCTTCTAAACCAATTGACTATGAAGGTGTGTGAATCCTTAGCTGATGTTGGAAAATCAGTAGCATCAATAAATCACTCTTTGTAGAAGCAACTGAGAAATCATAGATGACAGTAACGTTACCAGTAATGGCGTCACCGAGTTCGTACAAATCTCTGCTGGTGTTGGTGTAGGAGAATCCCACTCCAACAGGGCTTTCCAAAAACAAAAGATTGGCAGCTGCAGAAATCATATTGGTTAACAAGGATATCATTTTTTCTAGAATAGTCCTTATATTGATATTTATGATACAAAAATACTAGTGTTAAACATCAACTTCTGAGTTAAGAATGTAAATTGACCAACCATTGTTCCATGAATAAGGGTTCAACTTTAGCTTTGGCTGGAAACTGTCCTGAGGAAAGAAGGGTCCTAACTCCTCTGCTTCTCCAAAACCAATTGAAGAACAACCTGGGCCTGAAAATATTCATCATTTTCATCATATTAGTTGCAGTAATGTACTTTGTGTCAAAGTCATAGAAATCAGTAATTAAGTACATACCTCCATTGAACCATAGCAGAACAGGTTTTTTGTGTGGTTGATGGGTGGCCTCAAAGAACCAATAAAACAGTGCTCTTCCATGAGTTTCATTGACAGTGATATAACCTGCATATTGCTTGAATTTCACTGGTGGTTGTCCTGGTAATTCATAAACTCTGTCAGCTTCTTGTTCTGCCAGTATTTCCCGGCTAATGTAATTATGATCACCAGTCAATGAAAGTTTTGACACAGATAAAGCTTCTTTGGTGAAAGAGAGAAGAAGAAGAAAAAGAATATTGGAAATGAGAGACGAGGACGCCATGACTGATTATGTGTTCCTCTGTGGACTCACTTCCACAGAAGTTAGTGAGGATTTAAATAAGGAAGAAAGCTCAGAAGAGAGAGTAGAGATAGGTAAATGAATATAGATCAGGTTAACTCTTCAACACTATATAAATGAAAACATTAATTTACTGATTTACAAATATATAAATAATTATTACTTAATATTACTTCTTAATTTTTTTTATTAATGATTATTTGAAGTTACTTTCTTTCACTTGTTATTTTTTTGACCTACAATAAATTAGAATTATCTTTTTAATTAATATAAAGATTTGGTAATTGTTAGATTTCTGTTAAGATACTGAATTCTTTCCTTGTGAACAGTTTTTTTTTTCTCTTCCTATGTATCTTATCTGGTCTGTTGAGACACTGGTTTGTTTGTAAATGGTTTTGTTATTTATTTTGTATATATATCTTATTTCAGATTTCTGTTAATATATGTTTTTTTTACTCTGGTAACATAGTGGCTTGTTTGTAAACAGTTTTATTTATTTATTTATTTATTTATTTCAATTTTCTGTTAAGATACTGACTTGGTTTGACTTAATTTAGTCCTTCAATTTTAGAAATGTATGAATTTAATCTTTTAACTAAATTTTGTTAGGTTTATTTGATGTTTCAAGCATGTTTCATGATAACATTTAGATTGTTTACATTATTTGACACATTTTTGCTTCAATATTAACTGAGAAAAGCGTTTGAAACATCAAATAAAGTTAACAAAATTTGGTTAAAATGACTAAATTCATACATTTCTAAAGTTGAAAGACTAAATTAGGTCAAAATTTTGAAAAGAGACTCCAATTTTTACTAAAAGTTAAAGATTCAAAAACATATTTAGCCTACTGAACTTCTTTATTTGTGAACAATTTTTTTATTTTATTTTATTTTGTATATGTATCTTATTTCAAATATAATTTCTTCTAAAGGATGAGTATACCCCTTCCTTTGTTGGTTATTGTGTAGATTTCATGATGAATTAAATAGATATTAGGGTAAACATAATTGTATAGAAATTTTTAAATATTCTATTATTATAAATTTTCAATTATTAAAAAAATATAAATTTTTATAATTATAAATTTATGAAATAAATTATAAAAGTGGAAAAAAATATGATACATAGATATATTATCAAATAAAATATAAATCATTTTTAATAAAAATTTTAATCCAAATTTAAAAGGATAACAATCAGTTAAGTATTGCTAAATAAAGTATAAATAAATGTTAATAAAAAAATTTAATCCAAATTTAAAAGTAAGCAAATTGTAAAATATTCCCAGATAAAATATAATAAGTTTTAGTAAAACTTTAATCCAAAAAATATAAAAGTAAGTTGAATAAAGTTTCATACAATTGTCCTTGACAAATAAATTAGTAACTATATTGTTAAGAATAAAATAAATAAATAAAAGTGTATATGTGTATCTTTATATATATATATATATATATATATATATATATATATATATATATATATATATAAAAGTATAAATTTAGTTAATTAAAAATAATATTGCAAAAATACTAATTTACAATATAATATAGTTTCTTATAATTTTAAAACAAATTGAGATTTATGAAGATTTTATACCAACATGAAATTGCTCAAGTTTAAATATCTTAACATTATATATTTAAGTTTTATTGAAAGAAAAGGGATTAAATATGTTTTTAATTATTTAATTTTTAATTAAAATTAAAATTAATTATATTTAAATTTTTATTATAATTTCATATTTTAATTTTAGAAATATATGAATTTAATTTTTTAAATAAATTTAATAAATTTTATGTATTTTTTAAAAGTTTAAAAATTACACTGAATCAAAATTTTAAAATATTATTAATTTCGATTTTTACTTAAAATTAAAAAATCAAAACATATTTAACTCCCATAATAAATATAACTCGGGAATATATTTATTAAGTGTTGTCTTTTTATAGAAAAATTAGTGATTGCTCATTAAATGATTTTTAATAATTCATTAAAGATATTCATTAGTGATTGCTCATTAAATGCATAAAAGTTGGTTTATAATTAAATGATTTTTAATAATTCATTAAAGATATTCTATATTTAATTAAGAATATAAATATATATTAAATAATTCATTTAAGGAACTTTAAATTTAATAATGAATTTTATGTTTGATTGGGAAAGTATTGCATATTTTACTATTTTTAATTATAAATAATTTGGGTATGTTATGAAACAGAGGCTTTTCAATATTTAATAATAAGCTTTTAAAAATCATCTTTGACTTGGTTTCTAATATAGAATTTTGATTTAATAACTTATTTACGAAAAATTTATTATTTTGTTATAATTAATTTAAGTATGTTACACACAAAAGTTTCTTGCATGTTTAATAGCTAATATTCTTTTAAAGAATACAAAGTTAAATTTCTAAAACAAAACTTATTTTTAAAATTTTATTTAAGAGAATTCATACCTAACCAATAGAAACTTTTATTATCTTGTTATTTTAAATTTAATAGTTTATTTAAGATAATTCATATCCACGAATAATCTGTTTGATTACAAACAAGTTCCTTCAGCGATTATTGAAGAATAATATCGTAAAATCAGTATTCTTATTTTATTATTTAAAATATCTGAAATTTAATTTCTAAACTAAAGATTATTTAAATTAGCTTGTTAGATTATTTAGATAATCCTATCACAATTAATAAAATGAATGTCACATTTTACTTAAACTTAGGTGCTAGTTCAAATAAGAAGACTGTGCATAATATGTGTGTGTTAGATTAGGTACTACTTTACCTTCTAGCATGAGATGGTTTAATTTCGAAAATCCTTTCTTAATTTTAATAAAAAAATATAGGTTTAATATTTCTATTGGTCTTCTTATTTGTCAACTAATCTCATTTTGGTCATTAAGTTTGCAACAGTCTCAATTTAGTCAAATATTTGAAAATATGAACACATTGTATCTCATCCGTTAAGTGGTAGCAGACGACGTTAATTTGAGCCGACCTGTATTTTTTTTTATGTTTTAAAATTATTAAATCCACGTGGTGGTGTTCCTTCTTCTGCCCTCAATCAGTGATCACTCACTCCTCCGACCATGCCTCCTTTCCACTTCCACCCTCAAACCCTCACTCCAGACACACATTTTCTCTCGACCGTCCTCTTCGATCCAATGCGTCACTCCGTCCTCGTCTCCGCTCTCATGTTCGGCGTCGCCGCCATTTGCCTCAACGGTCCTCCGCTCTCAGACAACCAGATTCCGCTCCTTCCTCGGCGGCCCCGCCGCTGTCGCCACTACTGTTCTAGTCGTGTCTGCGCAAGTTTGAGTGAGGAATCCTTAGATCTAAAACCCGATTTATTGATTTTTGGTGCCTCAAAGCGCCAAGAATGTGGAAATGTAGTGTCTCTCTTACCTGAATCCTCATATCTGATACCCTCTCCAATTTTCCTTCTCTCTTACATGAAGCCATTTGCGATTTGGGTTTGAGAATTGGTTTAGAAACAAAAATAGAGAGAGGAAAAGGCGAGGCTTTGGAAGCGCAGAGTGTGGTGAGTAGCATGTTTGGGAGCATAAATAGTCGCTAAAATCAAAAGGGGTTGCTTTAAAATGGGATAGAGATTGAGGTTGTAGTTGTTGGGTTGTGAGTGTGAAGGGAATAAAGAAATAATTGACGACGATGATTTCGATTAAGAGCCCATAGACAAGTTCGTCATTTGCGCTGTGTTTGTTTGGTCTGAATATATTGTTTAAACTGATTGGTGAGGAAGGAATTACGAAATTGGTGTTGGTCAGTGGTAATGGATGTCACATTGGATGCTTAAAGGCTCTTAGTTATTGATATTTGGTGGTGCTGCCATTTTATATTGTGTTTTTTTTCATTGTGTTTTCCACTCACTCGTCTGATTCAGAGATGCACACATTATTGGAGATGACTATGGTGGTTTACGGAAAATAAATTTTCCAGGAAAAATAAAAATTGTAACAATGACCCTTTGTGTTAATGCAGGTTTTAGTTTAAGAGGAAGAAAGGGTGTGTGTATGGGGAATGAGGGTTTGAGGGTGGGAATGGAAAGGAAGCATGGTCGGAGGAGGAGTGAGCGATCACTGATTGAGGGAAGAAGAAGGAACACCGCCACATAGATTTAATAATTTTAAAACATAAAAAAAAAAATACAAGTCGACTCAAATTAACGTCGTCTGCTACCACTTAACGGATGAGATACAATGTGTTCATATTTTCAAATATTGTGACTTAATTGAGACTGTTACAAACTTGAAGACCAAAATGAGATTAATTGATAAATAAGAAGATCAATGAAGATATTAAGCCAAAAATATACAAATTTTTAAAACCGTGACGTGAGTCTAACCAATAAAAGGTTTAATATAATTTTTAACCTAAAATATCAAAACATTCAATTTATAATTTTTTTAATTGATGTATACTTTATTATTTTTATTTGATATGAACTTAATTCAATTATTACTATTTTAAAAAACCAAAAACCTACATTACTTTAAAACACTATTTTTGGAATTTTATTGTGAAACATAATTAAAAAAATTAATGAGAAAAAAAGATTATTAAATTGGTTGAGACGGTAATTTCCGATTTGCAAGGAAGTGTTGCAGCAGCTGCAGAGCTGGTTCAGGAGTGTAGGTCGGAACCTGGTGGCCAGCACCTCTTATGGTCACAAAAGTAAGCCCATCGTAAATCGTTCTCCATCCTCCAACCTGTAATTCCATAATAACACACAAATTCATTCAGATTCATCAAATTAATCTTATTGTAATTTAATCTCTCCAAGAAAGGAAAATGGTTAGTTTGAGTTTGAAACATGAACTTCACCTGCTGGCTGGTATACCAGGGAGTCCAATCTTCAACAATGCGCAGCCCCAACCTTTGTAAACTGTATCTTGTTCCAGTCACAGGAACTGCTCCATCAGTATCTCCACTGTATATACAAACAAATTTTCAGGATATCGTTGTACACCAAAGAAATTTCGTGCAAGAATGTTGTTGATTGAAATCTATTAATTTCTTATCTCTGATTTTTTGTAGAGACTAACAATTATGTCAGTAAAATAGTGTACCTGTAAACCCAAATGCGAATACCAGCAGCAGCAAGCTTCTTGATGACAGGAAGAATGGATGCTGGTGCGTCATTCCAACCATCGATGATGTTACTACGGACAAGAACAAAAGTAACAGATGTATGTATTTGCCGATCACAGATGTTTTAACATTAATATCATCAGTTGATGTTATGTCTCGAACTTCTGTATCTGTATCTGTCATGACTAGAAAAGATTAATGAAAATAGAGAAGATGGATGAAAACCTGCAATGAGTCCATGGATATGAAAGTTTGGTGACATTGGCATGTAGTGCCTTTTGGACTTCTGGCCTGTTTAGGTAAACTCCAGTGTAATCAGATGCACAGGGATCATACCCAACTGCCTTTTTAGGCCATTTATTCTGTTCAAATAAAAAATTACCAATATGATTTTCTTTACTTGTTAATGTAGGATTTTACTAATGAGACAGAAAATAGTAGGCGAAAGCTCACAATTTTGGAAAAAGCTTTTGTGGTTGTGCTGCTGATGTTGCTGAGACATAAGGGAGTATACAAGCTATACATGTCAATAACGTCATACGCATTGGAGAGCTTATCCAGATATTCATTGCATTCAGCTGTTTGATTTTCAAGTTTGAAATTGCATTTGGTTGTAATGTTATGGTATAATCCATCAGATATCACTGCATGGTTCCAGGCATAATCTACATAACCCTTTTGATCTGTTTCGACGTCCAATACTGCATTCCCAATCTGCACAGCCGATATCATTTTCTCAAACAAGTTAGTATTTGTTTCATGTAGTGTCTTTATCAGGACTTCTATTCTTCATTGATTTGTTTTGACACCTATACGACAGTTTTACCATGAATCCTTTGAATTTGATATAGTCTTTCATGGCAGGATTGCGATTGTTATCGAAAATGAGCTCCGACAGTTGTGGAACGTAGTGCCCTGAAAAGTTAAAACAAATGAAATTTAATATGAAAAGAAGATGCAAATCACATCATACACTTTTGGTAAAGAAATATATTTGGTGTGCTAGAAGATAGATACCTCCATAGCTTTCGCCTGCAATGTAGAACTCGCGTGTTCTGAATTGCGGAAATCTATCGAACCACTTGACTATGAAGGTGTGTGAATCCTTAGCTGATGTTGGAAAATTTTTAGCATCATTGAATCACTCTTTGTAGAAGCAACTGAGAAATCATAGATGACAGTAACATTACCAGTAATGGCGTCACCGAGTTCGTACAAATCCCTGCTGGTGTTGGTGTAGGAGAATCCCACTCCGACAGGGCTTTCCAAAAACAAAAGATTGGCAGCTGCAGAAATCATATTGGTTAACAAGGATCATCATTTTTTCTAGCTTAATCTTTTTAAATAACAGATACTTATATTGATGTTTATGATAATAAAATACTAGTGTTAAACATCAATTTCTGAGCTAAGAATGTAAATTGACCCACCATTGTTCCATGAATAAGGGTTCAACTTTAGCTGTGGCTGCCTGCTGTTCTGGGGAAAAAAGGGTCCTAACTCCTCTGCTTCTCCATAACCGATTGAGGAACAACCTGGGCCTGAAAATATTCATGCTTTTTCATCATATGGGTTGCAGTAATGTACATTTTGTCACAGTCAGTAATTAACTCAATAAAAATATGTTTGTAACTTGCTAAAGACTAATAAATAATTGATTAAGGATGATTGCAGTGGAATAAGATCAACATTTTTAATACAGACGTTCCTATTGGACAAGGATAATAGCTGGAAAGATTAAACATCAAAATTATACTTAATTTGATTATATTATTTTTGTCCCTTCAAATTATTGCTTAAAATACTAAACATAAGAATAATGATCACAATCATTCATGAGTAAGTAATTAGGTACATACCTCCATTTAGCCACAATAAAACTGGTTTTTCCTCTGGTTTGAAAGTGGCTTCAAAGAACCAATAAAACAATGCTCTTCCATGAGTTTCATTGACAGTGATATAACCTGCATATTGTTTGAATTTTACTGGTGGTTGCCCTGGTAATCTATAAACTCTATCAGCTTCTTGTTCTGCCTGTAATTCCCGGCTAACATAATTATCATTGTCAGTTACTGAAAGCTTTGACACAGCTAAAGCTTTTTTGTTGAAAGAGAAAAGAAACAGAAGAACAATATTGGAAATAAGCGAAGGCAAAGCCATAATTTCTATGGACACACTTCATCAGCAGTTGGTGTGGGACTTAAATAAGAAATGGACTTTAGAAAAGAGCCAGGAATATGATCACTTATTACATTTACGACTTTAATAAATTAGAATTATTTGTATTATTTAATATAAAGACTTGGTTATGGTTACATTTTTGGTTTAATTACACTTTTAATGTATTTAAAGCAACTATTCAATTTTTTATTTTTTATATTTGTTTACTCGTCTGGATATTTATTAAAAGAAGTCAATATGATTTATTTTGGTTGACTGAGTATTAACTTAGACATTTGCTAAACCTTTTTTCTTCTTTTTCAAATGGGGTTCTCTTTCTTTGGTGGTAGAATTCACCATCCTCTCCTGTATAATAATCGCACCCTTTTTCTTAATCTAGTTATCCATTTTCCTTTTCGTGTCTAATGAAGTTGAGGTGTAGAGGATTAACCCAAATGACCATATGTGAAATCCAAGCTTGTAAGTATTTTTTTTTTTGGTAATTATTCTTCTCAACATGCTTTAAAATGTCTTGCATGGTGCTTGATTTGTGTTTCTTGATTTCTTATTTTTCTTTTAACAAGATAAATATGTTGAAGAAGAAACTTCTGTGGTTGAGTGAAGAAATTGATGGGAAAAAAGATTTAAATCCTAAATGTTTCAACTTCATAGATTTCGTAAGAGAAAACACAAATGGAGAAGAATGGAAACATAACGAAAGACAAGAAGAAAAAGACATTATCTTGCTATTTTACAACAAAATGAAGAAGAAATAACAGAAAGGAAGATGAGCTATAAAAATGGGTGTTGAACCTTCTGTCTTGATGATTACATGGCCTATGGAAATGACTAGCATAGTGTGTGATAGAGAAAAATCTATTGATAATGATTTTGCACAACGATAAAAGTTACTATAAATGCACAATCTCAAAGGATTTAATAATAAAGAATTTAATAACAACGAATGTATTAAGATAATTAAGTTTAGAATAATATATAATGATATGTTTTATTTCTTAATGATTATTGAATTGTAATGCATTAGGATAAAATTGGTGTCTTCTTGTATTCTTTTACAATAATAATGGAATCATCAATGAAAAAACATGTAATAATGTATCTTAAAAGGAAGATTTTGATATTGTGGTTTAGTTATCATTTTCTTCTTCCCATTTCTTATAATCTTTTAAAAAAATTTAAGTTTCTTTGTTTTACCATAATTTCCTTGAAGTTATATATATCATGAGTATAATTGTATTTTAAAATAATTATAATAACATCTATATTGATTGTGAATTATCGATTTTATTATTAATTACGTAATGTGTTATTTTAATAATTTTATTATATTAAAATAGAACGTCATAAAACTAATTTGTTTACAATAAAAAAAAATTATACATGATAAATAATTGTAAAGTTGTAAAAAAAAAAAAAATTAACCTCAAAATGTAATAATCTTCTCTCATATGTTTTTAAAACTGTTTGTTAATATTGGACTTAAAATTTATACATATAACAACTTTTACTTATAATAGTCAAAACACAATGGTATATATAGTTATTTATGATGATTATTATTATTATAAAAATTAAATATAAATAATTTTATTGTAAATAATTTCTCTCTCCCTCTCATATATCTTCACGACCAAAAGCAAAACAAAAATGAATGCACTATAAAAATACAGTAACAGTTATATATGATATTGCAGCAACACAACAAGAGTAATATTTAAGAAAACTAACTTGAAAGTGGGCTTCTTAAACATTCAGAATGAAGACATATATATCCATTCTTATAACGCCAAAGAAACTTGACAACGTTAAATGAATAGAAAAGTGATTAAATTGGTCGAGATGGTAATTTCTTATTATCTATGAAGTGTCGAAGTAACTGCAGAGCTTGCTTGGGAGTGAAAGTTGGAACTTGATGGCCAGCACCTCTTATGGTAACAAAAGTAAGTCCATCATACACGATGCTCCATCCTCCCACCTGTCACACCCCACAACAATTTCTTCATTCATCACTTAACTAATACATGATTAATTACACACTAATTTCTATATAATTATACACTAATTACTTCTTTACCTGACGGCTAGTATACCATGGACTCCAATCCTCTACAATTCCAAGTCCCAGCTTTCTCAGTGTGTATCTTGTTGCTGTTACTGGAATTCTTCCATCAGTGTCTCCACTGTTGAAGAAACCAATCAAAATAAACATTAAACTTAATATATTCTTATAAAATCGGTTGATTTGGATGCAAAAGTATATTATGTACCTGAAAACCCAGATGCGAAGACCACCAGCAACAAGCTTCTTGAGGACAGGAAGAATGGACTGTGGTGAGTCATTCCAGAATGTGATGTTATCACTAAGGACAAGCACAAGAGATAGGCAACATCAATACATATAGTTCATTTGATCATGATTTTATCTACCATGTAACGATAAATATAGCACAAAATAAGGTTGACTTTGATGATGTTTTTCACTATATAAAACTGAACTTAACCTATCACATGAATAAATGTCTTAATTTGAAAGGGAAGTAAAAAGGGTGGATGAAAACCTGCAGTGAGTCCATGGATAGGGAATTTTTGTGACATTGGCATGCAGTGCCTTTTGGACTTCTGGTCTGTTCAGGTAAACTTCAGTGTAATCGGATGCACAGGGATCATATCCAGCTCGTTTTCTTTGCCACCTATTCTGTTCAGATATTTTCTGTAAGATCTACAAAATCTATTTCTTAAATTCTTATGGCGAACTAGTAGTTTCTGGATTCAAAAAACATTAATTGTTGTAGTTTATAGATAAGTCTTTTTTGTTAAAAAATAGTCTTGTTTTTACATATTTGTTAGTGTTGGAGTGCAAACAAAGTCCCACATTGAGTGAAAGAAGGACTGGTCAAGGGTTTATATACACATAGATATCTCCAATGATAAAAGGTCTTTTGGAGTGGTACCAAAAGCAAACCCGTGAGGGCTTGGCCCAAGTGTGTCCAAGATTAATTCTTAAAGTAAATTTTAAAACGTTGATATGTAGTGAATGGAGGAATTTTACTTCAGAGATAGAAAAGCTGATGGAAAGCTCACAATTTTGGAAGAAGTTTGAGAGGCTTCGTTTGTGGAGGTGCTGCTGAGGTTGCTGAAACACCTGGGAGTGTACAAGCTATACATGTCAATAATCTTATACACATCGAAGTACTTATTCAGTTCCGTGTTGCATTCGTTTGTCTGGTTTTGAATTGGATGATTGAAATCGCATATGGCTGTGATGTTGTGGTATAGTGCATCAGATATCACTGCATGATCCCATGCATAATCTATCATACCCTTTTGATCTGTTTCGTCGTCCAATAATGCATTTCCAATCTGCACAAACAATGCCACTCTCTCAAATTAATATATGTTAATATGTAAAATCTACCAGGAATGCAATGTAAGGGAATTTTATACCAGAAAACCTTTGAAGTTAATGTAGTCTTTTTCAGCGTGGTTGAGATTGTTATCGAAGATAAGCTCAGAAAGTTGTGGAACATAATGCCCTGAAAAGTCAAATTTTAGTATGAAACGAAGAATTAAAGGTCTGTGTTTTAGAACATATATACATATATACCTGCATAGCTTTCACCGGCAATGTAGAACTTGTGTGATCTGAATTGTGGGAACCTCCTAAACCACTTGATGACAAAGATGTGTGAATCTTTAGCTGGTGTTGAAAACACAGTAGAATTAATAAAATCAAACGAACAAAAGACTAAAAATACATCTTATGTGACAGCCATATTACCAGTAATGCTGTCACCAAGCTCAATTATGTCACTGCTGGTGTTGGTGTAGGAAAATCCCACTCCGACAGGGCTTTCCAAAAACAGAAGATTGACAGCTGCAGAAATCATATCGGTAACAATGTTCATAACTTTTACTAGGATGTTTTTTTAACAATATAGATACTTATGTTGATGTTTATGGTGCAAAACATCAACTTCTGAGTTAATAAGAATGTAAATTAACCAACCATTGTTCCATGAATAAGGGTTCAACTTTAGCTTTGGCTGGCTACTGTCCTGGGGAAAGAAGGGTCCCAATTCCTCTGCTTCTCCATAACCTATTGAGGAACAACCTGGGCCTGAAAATATTCCTTGTATTAATTCTATATAGAAACGTAAAGTTGTGTCACAATAATAAGTTAGATAATAATACATTAATACATATTTTTTTTCAATAATTTAATACATTAAATATGTAATTTTTTTTATTAGATGTAAATTACGTCAATACAATAATAAATAAATAATAAATTAATAAAAAAATTGACACTTTTATTATGTCAAAATATTTTTTCAATATCATTTGTTTATTTTGTCAGTGAAAATAAAATACTTGCCTCAAATAAAGAAAAAGAAACTCTGTTGTATTTCCAATTCTTATATGATTTTTTGTTGTTTTTGTAATTAATCAGTATATACATCAATAAATCAGAGACATGACGAATATATTAATAAAAATAAATAAAAGATGTAACGTATAACCTACTTCGAAAGTGACGGCTATGGATGGTGATATGAATGTGTGGGTGTCTTTATATATATATATATATATATATATATATATATATATATATATATATATATATATATAATAAGGTACAAAACGTAATAATGAGTTGAAAAATCAAAATCAAATTTAATCTAATTGGAAAAGTTCGTAATTATATTTATTCTAATTTAAGCTACATTCCAACTTCTGTGTAATTATCATTGTAAACAGAAAAGTAAGTTATATTTATCTAAAAGATAAATTAGTAATGATATGGGATTCCAAGATTGAATGAATTGATTCCAACATGAAGTTGTTCAAAGAGTTTAACTTTCATGAAACAAAATCATTGAAAGGCTTAACAACCTTCACGAAGATGGGGAAGGGACAACCACACTTTTTTATTCATTTAATAATGAATATCGATATAATTAACGTGTATAAGTCCAATGAATTTAATTACATGTTATTATAATTCTAAATTATTATTTTTGTTTATATTGAGTAATTTAAATATATGATAGGTCATTTATCTGGGTCAAATACTTTTTAATAAAATTATTTAAATTAAATTTAGATACGTATGATAAAAAGGAGTAAATTGAAAGCGATAAGTAGCTAACAAAATAAGTCTAGGTATAAAGACAAAAAAAGTGACACTTTGATATAGTTGAGAGAGAATTACGTCAAATTGCATCTTTAAAATATATAAATGAGAAAGCATTAATGATGTTATTATTAATCTTTAAACATATTTTTAACAACTCCAGAAAAAAAAGGATATATTAATCAAATTAAATTGATTTTTTATTTATGTACTTAAATATGAAATGTTTAAACTTGAAACCTTATTCAAAAAATAATGATATGAAATGTTTAAAAGATGGGATGTTAACCATGTTATTATACATCTAAATAATTTCAGAGGATACTATATACTGAAATTACATATACCAACAATATATTAAAGAGATAAAATACAATTTTTTTTATAAAAATGAAAGTAAAATTTATTAACTTTACTGTTATCATCATAGCATATTCAAACTTAGAATAGACAATTACGAAACAGTTAACGAACTACAAGAATATCTTCAAACTTCAAAGTTAGAACTTTTTTTGCATATGCACATGCTTGCTAATGTTTTATCAATTTTTTTATGCTGGTGTTAGTAATCTAAACTTTTCTTGCCTTTATGTTCCTATCAACACAAGAAAAAGTGGGGTTCTCACTTCGGTTCAAAGCAATATTCATTACTTCAATTCAATTTCATTATGGCAGTTTCAGCTGCAAGTTGAAGCCACTGACTGAAGACTTTACAGTCAACTTTCCATAACCGCATGCTTCCTCCATTCAATTATATACTTTTCATACAACCGAATAATTTAGCCGCTACACCTTTCAATCTCAGTTAAGCAAATCAACTTGGAAAAGGATTACACGATTGCAAGAAACATCTCATTAATTACTGATAACAAAATACGAAGAATGTAGCAAAGTTGGTTTTCTCTTCTAAAAATTAACATGAACATGGCTGTGTAAAGATTAAAAGAGATCATACGAGAAAACAACCTTATATATGAAATTTGGCATAACATGTTTCACATACGACTTTAGGATTCAGACAATGAATAATGTTGCATAACTTGCGCCAAGGAATGACCTGGAGTCGTATATTGGCATGCAACATTTTGTTCTAAAACATTACTTGGTGCACGTGTTTTAACTATACAGAAGAGTTTTGTTGAAGCTTCTTGAATTTAGGTCGTAGAAACTAAGGAAAGGCCCCATGTTTGCTTCAGAATTTGTTTTTAGCAGTTTTCTTTTCTTTTCTTTCCCTAAAGAAGACTTTGTCTTTAACCAGATTTATATATACACACTCCCAAGTATCGTAGTTGACACGGAATTCTTATGTGACAACATATGAATAACAACATTTTTTCTTGTCACAATCATTCACATGATCTGAAAACTCAGCTGGTAATTATACCGTCACCAGTAATACTAATACATGATATTGTGATGTTACGATAAGAACAAAATTCTGGTTAAATTATTCACGTGAGGCAAGTTATGTGTTGATGATGCTAGCTATGAGATAATAACAGTGAAGATGAGTTGGTGATTAAGTACCTCCATTGAGCCACAATAGAACTGGTTTTTCTTCTGGTTTGTGAGTGGCTTCAAAGAACCAATAAAACAGTGCTCTTCCATGAGTTTCATTGACAGTGATATAACCTGCATATTGTTTGAATTTCACTGCTGGTTGCCCTGGTAATCCGTAAACTCTGTCAGCTTCTTGTTCTGCCAGTATTTCCCGGCTAACGTAATTATCATTATCAGTTACTGAAAGCTTTGACACAGATAAAGCTTCTTTGGTGAAAGAGAAAAGGAGGAGAAGAAGAATATTGGAAATAAGTGAAGACAAAGCCATGACTGATAATATGTGTCCCTCAATTTCTGTGGACTCACTTCCTCAAAAGTTGCCGATGTGGGCTTTTGTTTAAATAAGGAATTGCAGACTCTGTTGCTTTATCTCTAATACAAAAATTCCTTATAATACCCCAAAACCACACGTTGGAATTTTTTGGTGCAGATGCCTCAGACAATCTTTATTGGAAAATTTATCTTTGATAATTTTATTTTCCAATTAGTTATATAATGATTCATCCATTTTAAATATACATATTAATAAAATAATAATACATAATGTGTTATAAAAAAATTATTAAAATATTATTAAAAAGTTGTTAAAATATCATGCTACATTTTTATTTCTGTGTGATAAATATTAAATGATAGGGCTTTTTTCAAATTCTGATAAATGGTTTTACTTTTCTTTTTTGTTTCGTCCCATTAAAAATTAAAAGCAACTATTTAAATAAATAAGTTTTTTATGCCCAAAATTACTAACTAAAATTGGTACCTGAAGAAATCTTTTAGCGAATTTTCACCGTTAACAATTAATAAATATATTAATTTGATTCTGATAATTAGCAACAGTCTTAATATGAATTACGAATTGATAATCATTATAGGTATATTAAGATATGATAATCAAAATTACCATGTTTATTATTCAAAAGTAATAAAGTAACTGTTATAGATTATATAATGTGTGTATGTATTGTCTGTATATCCTTTATGTTGATGTTCGAAGACATTAATTAATTAATTAAGAAAAACATAGATAAAATTAGAAAAATTTGACTAACATGAATGAAAATAACTTTAAATATTGGTTTGAACTGATATCTTAGAAATGAAAATTTAAATTTAATCTAAATTAATTCTTAATGTAAAAGTGAGTATAAATTGTTTACTGTTTATTCATACTATTTTTCTATGTTTGGTACATTATTTTAGTTTTTTCTTATCAAAGACGATTTTTATTTATATTTTCAATATTAGTACACTTCATTTAGTAAAGTTCTAAACCAGAATCATATTAAAAGTGGTAAATAATTAAGTTTAAGAATAAGAATACTAATAAACAACTATAGTACATTTATCATAACTTTCAAAAGGAAAAAAAAAACATAGCATACATTAATTTAATTTATTGTCTTTATCAAACATTGAATTTTTAATTAGTTTTGTTTTTAAGCTGTGAAGGTATTATCTTCAAATCGTTTAAGAATATTAACTAAAGTAAACAATCAAACAAGTATACATGATGTAATTTTTGTCAGCACTGCTTTTACTAGTTTCGATGTGTCTTGGTAGGATAATTCAAGAGTGAAAATGCTATGGACATTATTAAGAATATTTATGTTCAACTTAATTAAGAGTTTTTAGTTAATCTAATTATGTTTTTATGAGCTGAGATTAGACATATTCTGTTCTCTTAAAGACAACTTTTGTTTTTACTGGATTTTTCAAAGGTTTGGAGATTGAGTGGAAGTGGAAGTTTTGCATTGAAGGGACATTATTTTCTGAATGGTCAATTGCTTTGGCTTCAAACGTTTGAATTTTTTTTGTCAACAAGCATATCATCCACACGCACTTTCTTTATAATCACGTCTACAAATTTTACATTAAATATGATTTGAATTTAACAATAATTTATATACGGTTAAAAATATATATAAATGAATGTAAATTTTATCTTATAAATTTATAAAATAAAATTAATTTAAAATATATATAAGTTTAAATTTTAATTTATAAATATGAGATTGAATTAAATTTAAATTATTTTTTAATTAATTAATAAATATATATAATTAATTTTTTTCGTCTAATAATTATTCTTAACTCATAATTGTGTGGACAGCTTGTTCGGCTACATAGTGTTATGCGATTGGCTGCAACCAAAAAAGTTAGTGAATAGAGTTAAAGGGACACTACAATGTGAATATTCAACTCCAATTTTCTGCCGGCAATTAGAAAAAGTTACATTTTACTGATCGGCCCAAAACGGCAAGGTGAAGGAGGGAGGGGGAAATAATTATTTATTTATTTATATAAAATAAATATTTGTCTCAATTAAATTTTAAGTTAGCTTAAATTTATTTATTTTTTATTGAATATCTGTTAAAAATATTATTGATTGTTTAAAGTATATTTTATTTTTGTTTAAATACTTCGTTATTCAATTTTGTTGTGGTCAATAAAAATTAAAAATATTTTAAGTTGTTAGTAAAATAAAGAATCATAGTAATATTTTAATTAAAAACACTAAATTTATTATATAACTATAACTTAATTACACACTTATAAGTAATTTATCATAAATTTATATTTCAATGCGGTATTCAAAAATTATAGGAGTGCAATTTGAAATTCTAGAGGTGAGGAAAGAAATTACCCAGAGATATACAAGAGGAATTACGTAATGTTGGGGGCCCAAAAGCCCAGTTTGACCAAACTGGAATAGTTTGATATTCTTGCTGTGAAATTTGCTTTTCCCGCCATTTCCCGCGAAAAAACCCAATTTAATTTCCACAGATAACGTAGATAGATGGTGTGTTGAGGAAGGAGAGTGATCAGTGAGAAAAATGGAGGGAAAAGGTACAGGAACCGCCACAGGCTGTTACAAGTGCGGCAGACCAGGTCACTGGTCACGAGACTGTCCTTTCTCTGCTCCCAATTCCAATCCAAACCCTAACGCCTCCACCAAGCCCACTTCCGATCCTACTTCATCTTCTTTCAAGCCCAGATCCGCCGCCGAAAAACCCAAGAAACTTCCCCGAACAAGGCCCAAACTAACACCGGAGATGCTTCTCTCCGACGACGGCCTCGGTTACGTCCTTCGCTATTTCCCTCGCCAGTTCAAATACCGTGGTCGCGGCCACGAGGTGAATTCCTTATTCAGTTAATCTCAGTCACTTTTTTTTTTCTCTTGATTGAAATTTGATCTAGCTTATGTGTTTGAGTTTTTTTTTTTTTTTTTTTATAATTTTTCTAAAGTTTGGTTCTCTCTACGTTACGCGTTGTCATTGGGGCTTACTTGTCGCCACTGGCTCGGTTTACTTTTTCGGTGGATTTGTTTCACGTGTAGTTTTGGACCACTCATTTGAATTGTTTTATGATGCGTGTGCTTTTTTATTAGGTTCGTGACTTGGGTAATCTGCTTCAGTTGTACACTGAATGGCACTCTCACTTGCTTCCTTATTACTCTTTCAATGAGTTTATTCATAAAGTGGAGAAAGTTGCCGCTACCAGGCGTGTCAAGGTACTGTTTCTGCTAACTACATCTCGTCAAACTGTGTATAATCGTATACTTGTTTAGTTGAAGATTTTGGCATGCAATATGCGTCATAAAGAAAGATAAAAGAGTGCTAGATAGGTCATATCATACCGTTAAGTGTCTGTATCATACCCGTAAAATAAAGGTTTAACAAAGTGAAACTTTAATTTTAAACGTTGGAAAATAATAAAATTACTGAATGAACGACGTCAAAATTGTTCATTGTTTGTTGAGAAGTCTACTGTGTGTTTATGATATATTTATGGGATTGAAAGAATCTTTGATTGTGGTAAAGTTTTATGACTACGATGATACTTTCAGATTGGCAATGGATTTGGTAAAATGTGGACGAAATTTTGTTCTATGTTAAGCACAATGCTTCTGGAAACTTTATTGTAATCTAGAAGATTCAGTGAGATCTGTGTATTAGCAAGAATTCAATAGTGATCCAAGAGCATAATGTTAAAAGAATTGTTGTTATAACCTATTATAATGATTGAAGTGGTCAGTAACCATGACCCATGGTAACCAAAATGCATATCAAATGGAACAATCATCATGGGTACTTGCTTGGGTGTAGTTATTTGTTGCCGAATATGTACATATTCGTTTGTTTTTCTTGCATAGAGGATGAAACTTCTTTAATCTACGAACAAAACATCTATGCTTCCAGAACAGATTGCTGTAAAATGTTTTCATTGAATGCCTGTTTTTGAAATCAATTGATGCATACATGATATAAAATACGGATTTCTCCATTTCATCTGGTATCTCTTTTATATGAAGTCTGTACGTGTTTGTATTTGTTGAGAGGACGTGTCTCTTGCATGTACATGTACTTGCATTGCATGAGTGATGCATGCATACCTCCAGTTTTTCACTCTACACAAAAAGGGATTTTTAGTGAGTATCGGTTAACTTTTTCTCCTGTTTCATAATCAGACTACCCTTTTAGAATTGAGAGAAAGAGTTGCAAATGGTGGAGATCCAACAAAACTGCGCGAACCACCAGTTGTGGATGACATTTCAATTGATGAACAGGGTATTTATTTCACTTTATTTTTTTCTATCAAGGTCTCTAGACAGATTAGTCTTGTTGGTGTTAAGCCTTAACTTCTGCTCTAATGGACATGTGAATATAAATTAATTACACAGAACAACACCTAATTGGACATACAATATTTTTGCATGTTATTTTCAGCTAGGATCAATTATCAATTCAAATAGTAACGATGTTTGAAGTATAGTTAAAGAGTACCACTTACAGACTTAACCAGCTCCATATTTAGTTGTTCAGAAATAGTTTTTACTGAGAAATCCTTTCTTTTTAAGCTTCGTTTCGGCAAGCATGTGTATCTCTTAAATGTTAAATTGCACAAATTGACAATATGATCCTTGTAGAAAATCGACCAATTCTTGGTTCGATCTTTAATATTGAAAAACATCTCCATCCATAACTCATTGCAATCAGGGCAGCTGTAAGATTCAGTGTAATTCACTGGAACATTGTTATGATAGTTTACTCAAATTAATTAGTTAGGTTGTATTTATTTACAAGCTCATGCATTTTTCTGAATTTTTCCTTTAGGATTTGCTGGATCTGCTGAAGATGGGGGTGCAACTCATCAAGAGACAGATGTGTTTGCAGATTCTGTGAATGTTACTGACATTCAGGAAGAAATGCTTAATGATATATATGATAGGGCTACCGAAGTAAGTTAATTTTCTTTAAACAAAATTACTTATTTGTCATGTAATCTGTTTTAATGTATCTGTGAAATCAATTTGGAATATTTTGTTTGGTGAAAGAAACCCAATCAATGGTATTTATCAAAATCAATCAGGGATACGAAATTATTTCTTAAGGATACTGATTATGACAAATTTGTGAGAAGATTGTGAGTGATCTGATTTATCGGGAAAAGGCTAATTGGAGTTCAGTTATCCTTGTCCAGTGGTATGCAGGAGCAAAAACCTAAACCAAATCAGAGTTTAGTTTATATTCTTTTTATATTTCTCTCTTGTCTGTTCGTATTTATCTTTTCAATCAAACCAAATTATCATAGAAGTTGTAAACGACGAGCTTATGTCAAAGCCTTAACGACATAATCACCTTCCTATTTTATTACAGCAACCTTCTCAGTCAACGGACAATGTGATTGGCATCAGCATGGCTTCAGAAAGTAACTCAACCGAAAAGACAGCAGAGAAAGTCCAAAATAATGGAACAGGCCAGTCGGGCAAAGCCGAGATAACAGAAGAGCAGAGAGCTCGTATGGAAGCAAATAGGTTAAAGGCACTTCAAAGGCGTGCTGCTCGAGCTGCCTCATCACAGGCCCCCTAACTTTGATCTCAGTTGTAAATGAAAACATTATTTTTCGTTGTTTCGCATCCGGTTCAGTTGGCCTTAAGTCCCCCATTAAATGGTTTATTGTTTTTGGTTTGGTGACTGTTTATGAGCTGCTTAAAGGCTTGTGATCACGATTTTCCATAGCAGTAAATGGATTCCTGTCGATATAGCTTAATGTTTCAGTTCTAAGCTGCGAACTTGTTTTATTTGTATATGTTTAGGCCACTTTATATTGGTAGTGTTAATCACTTCGAAGACAAGCAGAGTTGCCTTCATGTACACTGTAGAAATATGCGAAGTAGAGACTTGGAACCGTGTAGACAGTAGATATCAACATGCCATAACATTATTTGAGTGAGTGATAAATAATTACTGAACATGAATTATTAGATTGCAGGGTGAAGAAAGATTCTGTTAGGGCACCAGCTAAGAGATGTGGGAGGAGATTGTAGATATGGTGGGATGCTTTATGGAGGAAGATGTGGCTAGAGGTATAGTCTTGAAACAGGCTTTATCTGGTAAAAGCTATTGAAAAATAATACTAATGATAAAATAATATATGTAATAGAAATCTAAGTTTTAAAATAGTTAAATTATTATTATTTGAAGTTGTTAGGTAAGTATTTTTTGTTTGGTAACTATCAAAATCTTGTAATTTTAAACTATTACATGATCTTATCATAGTTGTATCTAGTTTTCGCATATTAATAAATACTATTAATGTTTTATATCAATTAATAAAATTCGACAAGAGGATTTTGTTATTGTTATTGGGGAAAAAACCTACCACAAGTCGTATTAATTCGTTCAGCAACAACACGCAACTATGATTTTCGCCAAATTCTTTACAAGGTCACTTTCATTTTTTCCTTTGATTCTTTCTTATTTCATTTAATTAAAAATTCTTCACTTTAAGAAGTTTATTTAACAATTAGATTTAGTAACACATTTATTTGCTCAACTTAAGGCGATAGCATTAATAACTCAAAAAACCAAAACAGGAAGTAAATTATTTCCTGAATTGAAATTTATAACTTTTCTTTCAATGCAAAAATTTAAATTTCCTGAAACCACAACACAGTCCAAGCTACTGATTAGATAACAGGCCCAATATTGGGGATGTCCATTTCCTGCTTTTGCAAGACTTGCGGTAGTTCATCTTCTTGTGGGTCTTCTAATCACATTTAGAACAAAGTTGCTTTGAAACCTCTCCTATAAATCGGCGAAGAAGTTGTTGGCACCACCTGGGGCTTGCCCATTATTTGCATTCTTCCTCTTGTTCCCTGCAACAAAGTTGTCCACACAAATTGAAGCATATCATATACATAGCTTTCCAAAAATCAAACCATGACTTTATTCTTTTAGTGATGGACATCTATAACATTGACATCCATCGTAAATCATCTCTTACCTCTACTGAGCTTTGAAGGATCATTATCCAGTTCCATTTCATCATCGTCACTATCAATAGTTCCAGTTTCATTAGTTTGTGCGTTTTTTGTATCTTGGAGTATACTATCCAAATCCCATAACTGCACAAAAGGACAATCGTGGATGTTCACACGACAAATTTGTTACTCTAAGCTATACAATTATAGTAAAGTACAGATACACATAACAAATAGTTCACATTTTTAATAGGTACCCATCCACCATTATTATTAACAAAGATACATCAGATTGGCAGGCCATATTTTAAGCCAAATAGATGCAAACTCATCCGAACATTTTTAATGCTCAGCTGACCATCTGATGAATTAACTTCTGATACAAATAATCAAAATACGGTATACAACCATCAGTGTAAGCCCTCCAACTAGGTCAACTCTCTTACTTAAGGCGTACCATCAATTGTCCCCTTTTCAATTACCATCCCAATTAATCCACACTGCTATAACTATTGCTAAAATCTACCATTCGACAAAAGCAATCTGGTGGAATGATTTTACTCAAAAATCGTAACCACTTGAGATGCCCCTTTATATTTTAGGCAATGTTTTTTCGTAAAAATGTAAGGAAGTCTGAGTAAAATGACAAAGGACGGGTTTATGACAATCACGATAATGACTGTCTAGTGTAAATGTGAAAGAAGAGGACAGAATTCCACTAAATTTTAAGGAATCGGAACAGAGAAGTACCTTTAATATTTGATCATGTGCGATGCTTCCAAGGAACTTCCTATCATGAGAGAATGCTACAAGACCAGAGAAACTATAGGTGAAGCTTACAAGAAGCCAGGATTAAGAAAAAGATACGAAAACATACAAAATGGATGCTAATGCTCAAGCACGTAATAATGAGGCTGAAAACACACAGTTCATAGATGAAGTCCCAAAATCACCTCAAAATAAAAATTACCGAATCCATGCTAAGAACAGAAAAACTACCGATGAAAGTGGGGCTTAAAACATTAATGTTCACATACAAGCTGAACCAATCACATTAAATGATAAGAGTGGAAGAGATTGTATGTTACCGAGACACTCAACAGGATACTCTGAGTGTTCAGCTATTGGCTGGATGACCCTGTTGGGTAATATCCCAACCAAACTGCAAAAAAAAAAACATTAATATAGATGAAACAGAGAACACAAGAAATAAAATGTTGAAGTACAATTCATAGAAGAGGTACAATGCTCTCCAACAGAAAAAAGACTCACTTGATAATCCCATTCTCTGATCCAGTAATAATTCTATCTTCATCAAGCTAAGAAGATCAAAGAAAGCTCATTAAAAGACCTAAAAATGGTAAAATAATCTACTGAAACTGAAATAATGGTGTTACGTTGTTGATTCACCTTCAACATTGCATCAATAGAGTTTGAAGAGAGTTCAGTAAATCGATCGCTGGAATTGAAACCAATTAGTTAGAACATTAGTTGAAGACGTATAACAAGATATACAAGCTAAGGAAAACATCTAATTAATGTCCCTCAGCCTCTCCTCCAGAAACACAACATTTTCATCATTTAATTCTGACACAATCCACATCATATACCTACAATCCTTGAAGCATCCCCATGAATACAACAGAATGATTCCAGTTTGAGATCCGCACACAACTTTCCTACCATTCTGGTCACCCCAGCCAAAAAATGTAAGCATCAGTCATGTGAACATTTTAGAGGTACACAGTACACCTCTCTTCGGACCGAAAGACAGAATAAGAGCATGTTGGATATGTATTTTCATTAAAAAAAAAAATCTTCACATATTTAGCCAAATTATAAAAGTGAAGATAGAAATAACAAAAATGCTTTTCAGGAAATATTTAAAAAGTTCCTATAAAAGCATAAGAATTCACTGCAAATTCATGGACTTTGAATTTGATACCTTCATTAAAACAACAGACAGCAACTCATCTTCGGAAAATTCGGATCGAGTTTGTACCTTTCAATAAATCATGAATGGGTGGTTAAAACTCATGAAATAAATAGAGAGAATATATGCTTTAAGAGGAACCAGAAAATACAGATATTCAACTTACTGTATTTCTTCGAAGATTGCAAACAGACAGAGTCCCGTCTCCACTAAAAAAAAGGAAATTTATGGAAAATAAGAATTTAGACTATATCCATTGATATTTTAGGGCAGGTGACCTACATGAATTTACTACCTTGTTGTCAACAGTTTCATTGCATCAGAAGCAAAAGTCATGTCTGAAATGTAATCTTCATGGGCATCAAAAGAATTGCAGCAAGAGCGTTCTCTGGTATCCCAAACCTACAACAAAGAAGAGCAGATGAAACACGTTGAGAAAGCATCAATAGTCTGACCTTCCCACAACTCCACAAGATCAAAATTGCAACTATCTTCAGAAAAGTACAGGGTGATTTTAAGCAGAATAGCACTGAAAATAGCATACAGTTAAAAATATACATGTATAAAATAAAGTTATCAATGATACAATATTCAAATAATGAATGCTATAGGGGGGTGGCTGCACAAAGAAAGGGATTGTAGCCAAACGGATTTCCTAGTAGTGATCATTGACCTGGTATTTTCTGTGCTTGCTGTAAACATAGGGCTTTCAAAATTAGTCGAGCACAACTAATTAAGATTTATCAATTTAAGAGCTGTGCAAAGATTGTTAAATTTTAAAACAAGAGATCAATCCATTGCTGCCATTCACTATCTTAGAAATTACTGAATTATCTATGTAAAATATTATTAATGCATCACACAAAATAATCTGGAATTCAAATAAAATACAAATTCTGAGAATTTGAAATAAGAACAAAAATGTACCTTTATACAGCCCTCATCGTCTCCTGAGGCAACAGTTGACTCGGTCAAGTTTATCAATCTATTTACTGCAGCCCTATATCACAACAAAAGCCAAATAAAAATTCTAAAGCAATGAGGATGCTAGTGATTCTCCCGTAACCCAAATCACAAAAAATCTGTAACTGCAGTAAATCTACTCACTCGTGAGCATTATCAATACGGGTAATTGTAGATCCGGTCTCCACATCCGTAGCCAGTATAGAGCAATCTGGAGAACCCGTCAACAGCACTAAAAGAGAAACATGACCATAAACATTTTAAACTCAAACGCATGCAAGTAAGATCATCAGAACTTATACACAATATCGAAAATAAAGTGCATTACCACGTCCACCATTGATGAATCGAGCAGCCCTGCAAGACTCTGTGTGTGCATGAACTTCCAATTGCCTGAAAGAATAAATAGTAAAATAATATTAATAAATAGCAGGAACTATCACCTAACAGCAAACGGCACACAGAAAACAAATAAAGTCAACATGTATGAGAGTTTATACCTCACAGGGACACTATCAGGGCTATAACGGTATCTGCAGCACACATATACAATGTAGTAATTATCATAAATGCATAAAAGGTATAAATAATTAAAAAACTGTGTTAGCTATGAAAGCTGCAGCTCCAATCCAAAGCAACATACAGGTGAAGGTCCCCGTTAATTAGACCCGTGGCGACAAGGTTATCTGACGGATGAAAATCAACGTCAAATGCAAGTTTCCCCAAATTTATCTCCATCCTTCACCTGTTTACCAATGCAAAGTCAAATAGGAAAAAGATGAAGCAGGCTGGGAAGATAGTATCTCAGAAACTTGAGATCGTCTAAAGAAAATACAAAACAAAAAATTCAGCTTTACCTCTTGCAAGAATATTCACACGCAAAAATAAAATGAATTTCGTAATCGGTGAAGTTGGTTTTAGGGATAGAAGAATATGTTAAAAGGATGAGCAATAGTAGAGGTTGGGGTAATGCATATGAAAACTGGAAAGTAAGGAACAATGGAAAAGAGTATTTAGAGCTGTGAAGAACATACCTTAAAAGTGCGCAAAGACACTGGTGAAGTGGCGGAAGAAAAACAAAACCAAGTATCAATCTTCAAGAAGAATTTTAGGGTTTAGGGTTAATTAGCTGGGACAGGTTTTTAGATAAATATTAGAATAATTTAGTAAATAAGTGTATTGTATTATATTTGTTTAATTAAGTTTCGATTTTTTAAAAAATTTATTACTTTCAATTAAAAAAATTATTAAGAGTGTGCTTATTGATTGGTTTAATTTTTTTATACTTTTTAATGAAATATTTGTTGTTTAATTTTATTGTCAAATGGATTGAAATAACTATTATTTTGAATTATATGTCTTTAGATCAAATTTAAAAAATTATAATTAAATTTTAGATTTCTCTAAATTTAAGTGTTTATAATTGAATTATTATTATAAATTTTTGGATTAAAAAATATTATAATTTTGAATATTCTATAAAAATTAATAAATACTAAAATATAAAAATTTACACGAGTATAAAATTTAACATGTCATTATTTGTATACGCTCAAGCAATGAAAATAGAAGACCACATGACCGTAGTTGACATTAAAAATAAATTTTAGGAATTGAATTTAAAAAAATAATAGATACTCAAAGTCAAATGAATTTTTAATAAAAATTCAACAAAATAATATGCAAATTTGGTATAAAGATAAAACTAAATTAAGTATATTAATATTATGTATATATATATATACATATATATATATATATATATNATATATATATATATATATATATATATATATATATATATATTTCCTACCATAGAATTAATAATTATTTTAACCAATATTGACTTGTCATTTTTTAGTATACGTGCGAAAGTTTAGAAATAAAATATTTATTTTATAAGTTACATAAATAAAAAGTTAAAAAAACAAAATCAACCTAATATATTCCTTTATTGATAATGTATTATTATATATTGATATTAAGACATGTCATTATTAAAACATAGCACATGATTTTATCTAAAATAAATTATTATGCATTATATTAGAAATGTTAAAGTTAATTGACTTGATTTACACTATTTGACTCACTTTAGATTAAGTTAAAAATGAGTTAATTATTTTTTGTCAGTAAAAAACTTTTATAACTCGATTCAATCCATTAATTAATTAGTGAATTAACTCATTTAAAGATGATTTATTTCTTAATTTAGTTTATATATTTATTATAACACAATCCAAATTTATTAATTCCACTTATTATATTATAACAATTGTGTTTATCTATTTTACTAAAAAATTAATAATTAAAAAACAAAATTTCAAACTATTAACTCCACAAACAATTAAATTAAACATTTAAATTATTCAAATGTTGATAGTATTTAAAATGGTGGAGTTATAATTTACATAACTATGATAAATAAAGTTGTAAAAAAATCTAAAAACTAATAAATTATTGTTATAGATAGATCATAAGCTAATTCTCATTTTGTCTGACTCAAACTTATTTAATCTCCAAGTTAAAAGTAAATCGAGTTAAATTTAATCCACATTCTAAAAAAAAGGTGAATTATTTTTAACTTTACAAATCCATAATAAAACTCATTTTAACATGTCTACGTCATATTTTACCAAGCCCAAAAATATGATGATAAGATATAATAATAAAAAATAAAACTCACTATTGTATTTAATTTACACTTCATTTTACTTTACATGATGAAGACGACTTTTATAAAACAAAGACTATAAATATATGTATCTATAAATTTAAAATTAAAATATGTTTTCTAAAATAATTTAGAAATAGAGTATATATTTAACCTAATTTTTAAAAATATCTATATCGCCACTGTTTATCATATCCATATTTTCTTCTTGATTTTTAGTGTTATATTTTCAAAATACATTTATTTTAATATACTAAATAAAATTGAATATACTTTAAAATATCAAATTTATGTTTTGAAGATACAGCATATAGACAACACAAAAACTACTAAAGAATCAAAATTCCTAATTCTTACCTATATTTGGTTGTATCCATCAGTAACAGTATACAAAATATGTAAACTTATCAAGGTGTATATATTGAAAAACAATTTTAAAATATACGTTCTAGAAAAGGTACATGATATTTCATCAAAAACGTTAAAACGATTGAACTCTTTTTGTGGTATTTATAGTAAGAAATTTTAAGAGAAAAAAATAACTTTTATAATAATTAATTACTTTTCTCTGCAATAGAAAGTTTGTTAATATTAAAAAACGAGTTAAAGATTAAGTTCGAACAAACTGTTTCGTGGCACAAGTGACAAACTATTTAGCTACTATCTCGATTCATCAAATTTAAAGAGAACTATAAATTCTACAAAAAATTAAAAATAGAAAATATTTAGTCATAGTAATTTTACATTTTCTAAAATTTCAAGGACTTTTACGTAATGAATAGCTTTGTATTTCCAACAGTACATTTTTTCTTTAATATTTTTAATACTTAAATATTGGGGGGATTTAGTATAGTTTTAGTTTTTTAGTTATTTTTTCACTTCTTTACAATTTGACATTATTTTTTGTTTCCAACCTTTATTTTAAAATAGTTAAATATAAATAACATGCTAACATTGTATAATAAAGACTAATAAGAATGACCAAAGATAGGCACTTAACCTAAACCTAAGACATCATTCTGAGATGATATCGAAAGGTGTTCTGTCTGATCATTGGCCACCTTCATCTTTCAGATTCATGTCCTCTTCTTCATCCACTGGAGCATACCATTCTGGCCGCTGCTTAGAGTTGCTCAACCTGTAGTTCAAAAGGAGTTCTTCATCTTGAAGAGTCCTAGTTGCTACCAGAACAACAGCTTTGAGGGTAGGAACATCTGATTCACTGTTTTTTGAAACTACAGATTTGAGCCAAGAGCTGCCAAATCTCTTCAGATTTACTTCTTCATTTCCAAATAATATGTTTGGTATGTAAATCCTCATGTTTCTTTCAGTCAATGGAAAGTCATAAGGGCAGATCATGACATTAGGAAGAATCCCTTTTGGAGGGTGATTAGCAAAATGAGCCAAGGCTAATGGATTTCTACGCTCAACTACATCATCATCTACCTGGGAGCCTTCCAAAGGTTTACTCATTCTGTCAGAACCCTTATGAGCTCCTTCATTATCAAGTTTGTTTTCTAACATTTTTCTACGGTTGAATCGTTCTGGTCCATCACCGCCACAACCCCAAGGTTGGGCATCAATGACAGTCCCGTCATATCTTGTAATCAAGTACGAGTTCTGTTCATCAAGGTATCCAGGAATTTGATTATAGTAAGATGGGGAATAGATCACGCCAGGATAAAAGGCTAGAACAGCACCAACATCAACTGCACCATCTAAAAATAGACCTTTTCCAGAATCCTTGTGAGGTATTTGAGAAGGTTTAACATTAAGTGTGTAACCAAGTTGATCCTTTAACTTCTGAGAGACTTGAGATTGGCTTAGTGGTCGTTGTTTAGAGGCAGCTGCGCACATTAATAACAAAAATGATAATAAACACGCAATGGTTAGAGATTTCATAGCAATATGAAAATGTGAATTAAACTCAACAAGGTTTTTCTCCATGCCTTCATGGATCAATAGGAAAAGGAAATGACTGAGCAATGACAAAAATACTGCAAAATGACAAGTAAAATAAGGGGAAGATTAAAATTTAAAACAAAGATCAAATCACCGGGAATGTTATTAATTGGGTCACACATACCTTTAGCAGAACTATGCCCACCACGGAGAGGTGAACTGTTTGCTTGTTGAGATGATTCTAAGCGGCCATTCACCATCTTTTCTTTTGAAACAAGAATTTCGTTCATGCATGTGCAAAATGCTTTGATTTGAGAGTGAACATTTTCTTGTACTTGCATTCGTTGATCGACAAAAGAGGCTTTACTAGCAATTTTAATAATCTCTTCCGCATCTGCTTCATTAGCATTCTCCCCCAACAGTTTGTAGCTGAATATTTAAGTCTTTGCATGAGCAAAATATGTCAAAATGTTAAAAAGGAAAAACATCGCATAGTATACAAACAAAATAAAAAATAAATGGAAATAAAATTATTTGAATCCATAAAACCATAATTAGAAAATACTTTGTCCGAGAGATCTTACGATTGAAGATCTAACATTTTAACGTTAAAGTTAACTTAATGCATTTTTTCCCTGTGTTTCTTTGCGTTTCTTTATTGTTTTATTAACAAGCTTTGGAGGAAACCTTACCCTTCCTCGTCTTCTTGTAGTTTCATTATATTTAATAACATCAATATTACAGGTCTCTTCATGAGGATCAATGATTTCAGTCTTGCTAATCTTGTTCACAGGAAGATGTAAAACGTGGTTCTCACTTTTATTACACGCCAATTCCATTTTTTTTATATAGTATTATATAATGATAAGAAGTAATTGCTCAAAAGAGTCGATCATTATCATATTTATTAATCAATATCACCAATAACTGAAGGGGTGCCCAATGGTTATATGAACCTTCGTATTCAAACAAATGCACGTCAATGGAATTTCTCATCAGAACAGAGACAGTTGATTGTCTATAATCTATATCAGAAGTAGCATTGATGATCCTTCTTTGAATACAATAATTGAAGCTTAGAAATTGAGAGCAATACCTTAAGCTGTCCCAAATTGGCTAGCCTAATGATGGAGATTGCGGCTGGATTTGGCAGCTCCAGTTTAGAGACATTGGCTTTCAAACTCAAAGCAAGAGCATCTATATTTCACCTAGTGTTTGAAAAGATAGTCGCAAAAGACATCTCCATTCACTTCCAACTTCATAAGAACCATTTTTAACCCAAACTATTAACCGAACCGAATATTAACAAATCTGTTTGTCTGGCTTCAGCCACCTTTGATTATTAATAAGGTTCGGACACAAACACAGTCTATTTTGTCAAACCATTCTTTCTAAGTAAATTACAAATATATTGTGGACTCTTTCTATCTCTCTTCTCCCATTTTCATCCAATCAACAGTAATAGTAGACCGAAAGACTCTAAGAAAACAGTGGTGAAATGATAAAGAGAGTAGGAATTCTAAGTCTGAGTTATAAATATATTAGCTCGTCCATGATACAAACATAGAGAGAAAATTGTCTATTACCATGATATAAACCAAATGAATGAATCTTCACAATCAAAATTAATCAATAAACTTAGACAATAGAAAGGACCAACCTTGTATAAAGAAACAAACAGTTAATGTCCGCTTCAAATTGCAGTTGTTGAGGATCCCTAGAAAATATGGGATTTTTTGTGAGGGTTCTCACAGCCTGGAGACAAATTAAGACCAAAATTGTTGTTATAGGTTTCACATGATGCTCCTCGTATGGAATAAGATATCACAGTTAATATAACATAAGAACATATTTTGCTCTGAATGAATTTTGGTCACTCTTCATTAAAGACGGCATACCTTTCATGAGGGCAGTGAGATTAACACATAATTTAAATATTTTAGCAAAGTCGACCAAAAAGTAGTAATATTTCATAAATAAATTGGAGATACCTCTTGAAATTTCTGAAATAAAAAAGCCATCAGTGATTTGGAGAGAAAGGTGCTAGCCTAACAAGATTTTTATGTCCACCAAATTTTAGATGCTGGAAAAGAAGCGTAAGACATAAAAAGAGATAAAATCAGTTGTAAAGTGACACATTGAAAACTAAACAGAGCAAAATAAACGAAGGAAGGAAGATCTGAAGCGGAGAAAATAAACTGAAATAATGTCAAAAAAATAAGCAGACTATTATACCTGCAATGCTTCAGAGTGGCATTTCTACAAACACCTCCTAGTCAGAAAGCCTATAAACATTGCATTGCTTCCTTCCTAACCATTTCTCTTTGAATCAAAGAAAGATTTCGCTCACATCACGGCAGCTTTACCCCAATGCAATACTAGAAATTTCATCTAACAATAATCATCACCATTTTGGTCGCTCTTCTCCCAAGTTCAACAGAATATAGAACCGTGGCATTATCTAATTCACGTTACTAACTACAGTTGCATTCAAATTTTCCTTATTTAAGAAATAAAACCAAAAAAAAAAAAGTGGTGGGTATTTACTATTCAAAGATGAGAAGAGTAAAAGAACAAACCTTTGAAAGCTAGGACATCACCGAACAATCACCGCCGCCACGGCCACCGGCCATGATGAAAAATGTAGCGAACACTTTTTTTTCATCTATAACCTGTAACTATATAAATCTATAAAGATTATGGACTTTTTTTTATACGTTTTTATTCTAATTTATTTTGTTAGATCACAGTTAAATTAAACAATTTTAACATCTTTTACTTTTAAATTTTAATAAAAAAATTATTAAATACAATCACATAGCATTTTTTATCTTTTAACTGGGGCTTGGATAGTGAAGATACATAATTTTATAATTTTAAGAAAGTTTAAATATATTAAATTTGAATTGTTTTTTAGTGTTTTGCTTAAATAGAAAAATTTTAAATTCATTAAATTTTATTTTTTGATCTAAATAAATAATTTAATAATCATTAAATAAAAAATGACGGATTTCAATTTAAAATTTTCTGATTGACATTTATTACAGAATAATCCATCAATAATATCAGATGAAAAAACTTATACAAACATCATTATTAGTCATAACCTAATACACAATTCTAATAGTATAAACTACAAAGAAGTTGAGAAATCATTTCTATCATCTTATTAATATTGTTGGAAAAGAACCTTAACTGAAATTACCATTTATTTATTGATGTTCATAAAAAAAATTATGTTTTACATATATAAAAATATTTTTATATTAAAATGAACATTAAGTAATATGAGTTAACAATAACTTTGTAATATTACTAAGTAAAATTAAAAATAACTTCATCAACTTTGACCTAAAAGTTATATTTTGCAATTTAAAAAATCTTATACCACTTTTTAGTATTTTGACGGATTTTAAAATTTTGAAATTGGTTGAAGAACATTTTTTTAATAGATTTTGAAATTTGTTTAAAAAAATATATAATTTTGAGACTAAATTTTGAATGTAGAGATGGAGAAAAAAAAAATAGATGGAGGCGTAAGGAAAAACACCCTTTACATTTTCATACAAGACTTTTTCTTTCTGCACCTCCATAGATTTGATAAAATAACTGGTTTACCCTCTTCTTCTTTGTATCTCAGCCCTTGCATCCACTCCCAATTTTTCTTTTCCCTCCTTTGTTTCTATAAACATGTAATCCTTTTATATAAAAATAAAATTTGTAATAAATACAAATTAGGGTTCAAATGATTACTTCAAAATTGCTTCAGCTCGAAACCAGTGTATGGAAGTTGTTGTCCTTATTATTTTCAGCTCAAAAAATTCTTTTCAGCTACACCTACATTTCTTATTTTCTAAAAATTAAGAAAATAAAT
Organism: Vigna radiata var. radiata; assembly: GCF_000741045.1. NCBI lineage: Eukaryota > Viridiplantae > Streptophyta > Magnoliopsida > Fabales > Fabaceae > Vigna > Vigna radiata. Next base: position 2,099,855 of record NC_028352.1, read on the forward strand.
CAAAGATCAAATTGTAACTACAATCTAACTCGAATTTTCAAATTAATACATTTTTTTGAAAAAAATACAATTTATTTGAGAAAAACTAAATCAAATCTAAAACTAAGAAATAGGAAAAAATATCCCAAGAAAATGTAATTAGCAAGTACCAATAATTGACTCTTTAGTTGACAAAAAGAGAATGTTATCCGACATTTCGAATTCAAAAACCAACAAAGTAAATGAAAAGGAACACATAAAAAGAGAAAGAAGAGCACGCAGCAAGGAAGTTGTCTTTAAAACATAAAAAAAGAGACACAGAAAAAGAAGAAAGAGAATATAGGAAACCACAAAGGGAAAAAGAAGAGAGGAATGTTGTAAAAGTTAGCACCAAGAATAAATGAGCTTGGAAGTAGAAATTATTATTCACAATATTTAAGAAATTTTTAACTCTTAGCTATAGAAAAGTGTTTGTAAACTCATATTTAATAGAAAATATTATAAAATATATTAAACTTTATTTTTTAACTATATTAATTTCAACCGATAATTTTATTACTATATTAAAGTTTATTTTATTACTTTATTAAACGACTTTAACTTAATTTCAAAACTTTCTTTATCTTCGTTACATTTGCAACAGATAAAAAAACCTTCATTACATTTTTTTACCATGCTTGTTAATACTTCATGAGTAAATATTGTCTTTATTTTAATTGTATCTTGTTTCTTTGCATCTTTTATATATCCATGAATTAAATATGAAATTTATATTCCTCCTTTTATTCTATAATATTATATTATTAATTTTCGTTATATTTGAATCCATCAATTTATCGTGTCGTTTATATTTTTTGTTTATTGAAAATATGTTATACTATTTTTTGGCTTTAAATATATTACCTTTTTCTTTCTTAAAAAAATAATTAAATCCATTCATTTTCCTTTCTATTTATTTTAATTAATTTACCTAGATATTTTATGATCAACATAATTATGCATCCACAATATAATGTTTAATTAAATATACTTTAGTACACTAATGGAAACATAGGCATTGTTACACATGTGTGTCCACATTTGTTTAAATATTTAAATAAATTATTAATATTTGTAAATTAATTAACTTGATATGTGTTTCGATTATGAGTTCCAAGACCGAAAACACTCCCAATTCTTCTTTTCTTTATTGTTCTCCCGACATCCACCACAAATCTTCTTCTTGGTAACGAACAGGATTACAAGAAGGTAGAATTATATATGATTGGATAAAAAATGTTTTACCTAATTATCGAGTTTGTATTTGTGGGTATTAGGCCCAATAATTAACATTAATTACCGGTAACCATCGTATCTTCTATTTTCTTTTATGTAATATTCGTCCATTAAGGTCATTAATTACCTTTCAATGCTCCTTCGTCACTTAGTCATGTGCTCGTCTCCTTGGTTTCGAACCGACTAGTCCTTCAGTGACCTTGTCTTCAAATCCGACCGACCGATCGCCTCTCCCACATTACAATATGTAAAATGATATTTTATTCATTGTATCTTTTGACACAATATATATATATATATATATATATATATATATATATATATATATATATTATCAAGTTCAGTAATAAAACTTTTGAGGATAATTTAAAAAAATAAACAATTAAAACATGAAAGCAAGGTTTGTAATAACAAAATACATGATAGTGATCAAGTAACTGAAACTTTCAATAGAGAAAAATAAAAAAATGTTTTATGCATTATTTATCAAAATATTAAATATGTAACAATAATAAACATCTTCAACTTACGTTATAATATACACATTTAAAAAATACAAACATAAAAGTGCGACAATACGTAAGTTTCTGATAGTACAAATAATAAAAACAAACATATCCTTATTTATTTTATAAATACTTTCATGTAATAATGATATCAGAGGACAAAAATAGTTCGTCAATTTCGTGTTGTCAACATCAAATCATATTTACACTTACTTATTGAACTAGCAAATTCTGAATTAAAAGATGTAAAAAAAAAAAAAACAAAGTTATAGTAAACCCTTACAGGATTATATATTTGTAAATATCGTGATAAACTAAATCCTTAAAAAGAAGTGTGTTAGGAAAAAAGTTGATTCAATATTTAAATAACGGGATGAATTAATTAATTAATGGAAACATTTGACCATCTAGTTAATATTATTTCAAACATAATTACAATAGTTGAAGTAATAATAAAATGCATGAAACATTTCTATTTCCAATACAATAAAATACATATTTTGTAAATAAAAACTAATACAACAAATATAATAATAGTAGTAATAATTAAAAAAGGAAAACTTAAAAAAAATATAACTGCCACGAAAAATTAAAACTAGTGATAAATTAAATCACCCAATAAAATATTTACGTTACAAAAATGTTGACTCAATATTTAAATAATGAAATAAATAAATACACAAATTAATTAGTGAAAACATTTGGAAATAGTTAATGTCATTTCAAATAGTTAAATAATAAAATGTACCAAATGTTTCCATTTCAAATTCAGATTTCTAATAAATCAAACACAGAATTTGTTAATAAAAAGCGATAATAAATATAATAAGAGTAATAAATTAAAAAAAATAAAATGTACCTCACATGAAAAATTTAAAACTCGTGATAAACTAAATCCCAAAAAAACACTTGTTACGAAAAAGTCGTTTCAGTATTTGGATGATGAAATGCATTATTTATTTAATTAATTATTGAAAACATCTGGCTATAGTTAATGCTATTGATCACAATAGTTAACGTTAAAGTAATAAAATGCACTAATTCATGTAAAATCAATCACAAAATATATAAATAAAAACTGATAATAAATATAGTAATAATAATTAAAAAACTGATTTCATGTTTCCTTTTTTGTGTATAGTAATAACTAAATATTCAATTAAAATCATATCATACAAATATTATGTAATTATTTTAAATATCATCTCACCAATCATCAAAAATATGATTTTAAAATATAATAATAGAAAATAAAATTTCATTATTATCTTAAATACATTTAATCTGAAAAGCAAGTATAAATATGAGTTGTTAATCCCAAGAAAAATACAAACATCTTTATATTCGATTATTGAGTAAAGTGTAAACACTTCATATCCCTATAATACTTCAATGGCTTCTCATTTCAATCAGTTCTTATTGGGAATTCTAATTATGGTTTTGGTTCTACCTTCAGGTAATGTGTAGATTAATTTTATTTTTGTAATGTTTTGTAATTTTGTTTCTTCTGTGTATTCATTAAAAAGATGACAGTGATAGTTTTATATTTGTTTAATATTGAAAGGTAAAAAAAGAAATGAAAGAAAGTTGTAATAATAATATGATATTTTTAATTTCAGGATTGATGGCTGCAAAACCACTTCCTACAGAAGCAGTAAGAGCAGACAGTGATCCACCACCAGATTGCAATGGATTGAAATGCAGTTTTGGAACTGAATTTTGTACCATATGTTGCAATGGACAAGGATCTAAACAGGGTGCATGTGTCAGGAAAGGAACCTTTTTTGTTTGTCAATGTCAATGAATTTTCCTCAAAAAATAAGTAAAATGTATGCTTTAAATAGCAGTTTTATTGTACTAACAAGTTTCAATAATTATGAAGTAGATTGAATTTTAATTTAAGTTATATCATTTTTTTATTTTTTTTTAAGTTTCAACAAATTAATCCTTAAAATATGGATCCAGTAGAACTGCAAAATGTTTTTATCGTTAAATTGATTTGATCTTTCATTAAAACAGATATCTCTTACCAATGAATATAATAAATGAGAAATTTTTTAGCGCAATTTATATTATAATTTATATATGTATAACAATTAAAAATGTACGAGTGCATATTAAATTCAATAGATTATAACAGTTCGTAAATAATTACTTTGAAGAAAGCTTTTGGTTTCTAATAAAATTGAATAATAAATTCATAAATAATAATAACTAATAATATTAATATGTTTGATTAATTAGTAATTAATGATTAAAAAATTATTGCAGTAAATTATGAAATAAATTAATAACCTTATTGTATAAATTAATATTAGGATTTAATAATTTAACTTAAAATATTAAAACGAAATATTGTTTTAAAAAATTGTTTTCTGAAATGATGAAATCTCACCTAAAAAATATAAGTTTCTATAGCGTTTAATTATTGACGGCATGTCATAGAAAATATTTTAACTTTCATAAATTTATTAACATTTTATCATTTATTTGTTAAATAAGATTTTAAATTATTAAACTTTCAAAGCACACTTGTAAACCACGATTATAAAATCATTATAACTTCAAATTTAATAAACTAACCATTTAACAATATTTGAATTTTTTTCTTTCAATAAATATGTTCATCCTTTTTCTTTCGTCTCCCTGTTTCATTTGATTTGATTCTTAAAACCCTAGATTCCAAAATTTTGGTTTTCCCACCTCAATTTTGTCATTCTTCAATATCAATATTTGAAAGTTGAATTTCATATTCAGGAATTTAGAATTCAAATAACATTCTGTGTCAAGTTAAATGAAACCCGAAGAGGAAGGAGAAAATGAATTTTTTTACGAAAAAAAATACAAATATTTTAAAATGGTTATTAGTTTATTAATTTAGAAGTTTTAACGATTTAAAAATATTGGTTTGAAATTTTAATAATTTAAAAATAGTAACTTATAAATAAATAATAGAATGTTAATACGACAATCAATTAAACTCTTAATAAAAGTTAAAATATTTTCTATCGGTTTTGATATACCGTGAATAATTAAACGCTATATTTTATTTTAGTTTTCAACAATTCAGAAAACAATTTTTTAAAAGAAGATTGTGTTTTAACGTTTTTAAGTTAAATTATAAAATATTAATTTTAATTAATATAATTAAAATCTTATATTTATTTGTATGAGATCTGTAGGGAGAGGTTAAATCAATTTAACCATACAGAAACTATATAACACTTTCAAACAAAACTTCAGAATTGGGTGTTATCATCATTCCGGAGAATTCAGAAACTGTAATTTCAAAAAATACTAAAGAGAAACTTAAAAATAACAATTGATGGATCATAATTAAAATTGAACTTACTTCTTATCATGGTAATCAGATGGCTATAATCCATGCATTTATTTAATTCTCATGAAAATTAGTACAATACTGTAGTGCTAATTATACATTTGCAAACATTTCTTACGCATGTAGCATCTCTGGCGCCTTGGCCATTGCAGCAAATGATGCAAAACCTAACTCCAAGACTGCATTTCAAGCCGTTGCAATCCGGCGGTGGTTCACTCCCTACTGTTACAAATTCTGTAATGGATGGTTTTCCAATTACCAGTCCTGAAAATAAACACATTTATAAGAACTTTCTTTTATTTTGCTTTTCTTTTTACCTTTCTTTTTAAGAAAATACAAAACTACTATAAAACAAAACAATATTTCCTGTCATGAGACTCAATATAACGAGAAAGAAGAAGAAAAGCTTTTCTTCGTTTTGATTTAGTCCAACACTTTGTTTTTCGTTTTCTGATAACTCGAACTTTCGTTAAACGAATCATAATTGTTTTTGTCTCTTTCTCTTTGGAATATATTATTGAGCTATCAGGGAATTAAAGCTTCAGCTGTTAACGGCAGTTTTCTCTTCCGACAGGCATTTCGTATGGTTCGGGGAATATTAATTTGGGCTTCTGCACTGTGCACTAATGGCCCATTCCATCTTGGCCCGTTTGAGTGATATTTCTGAGATGAAGGGGAGTGTACGTGGCAGAGTGATGAATCTGAGTGTTGGTAAGAGAGAGAAAGATATCGAGAGCTCCTCTCTGATCGTAGAGAGAGAAGGAGGCGATGGTGGCCGGCGCAGCTCCGGCGCAGCTCCGGTACGGCGGCAGTTCCCGTCGACGAAGAAGAGGAAAACGTAGATCGTGAAGTGAACGGTAAGAAAAACAAATGCTTTTATTATATTGAGTATTTTCATACAATCATCTGAAATGTATACAATGTTCTGAAGGGAAAAAGGGAAGNAACTCTAATATATAGAGTTCCGAAGGGGAGAACGGGAAAACTGAAATAACAAACTAAAAACAGAAAACACTGTCCTAACCCGACAGTGACGAGAATCGAAGGATTCTCAATAGGGAAATCTAACGAATTTGTCTGTCTGTGAATTTGGGTTAAAGACGGTAGAAGGTGGTAACTGGTGAGGTGCATAGGTGATAAAAACGCGACCAAAAACCTTAGTTGCATTTATTTTTGGTACAGAAATCAGCTACAGAGTCTAACCTTGAACAAATAAAAACAAGAAGAAGTAGATATCTGAGACAGTGACAAATGAGAGTAGAGAAGAAGAAGAAGAAGAATCACCTTCTTGAGAAACACAAACTTCAGCTGAGAAAAGGATTCCAGCAAAATAGAAGCTCAACCACCACAAACGAGACATATTGTAGATATGTGAGGCAGTGAGTATGTGATGATCTGAAGTGATATAATGGGAGTGGTTCTGGATTTACAGAGGGAGGTAGTGATTCTGGATTTATAGAGGGAGGTAGTGGTTCTGGATTTCATCATTTAACATTTGGAGATATTGCACTACCATGTTTCCACCATTAATCTTCAAGAAAAAGCACTGTATTATATTATGCTTGGTGAACTGTCGTGGACCAAGTCAGTAAAAATGCTTTTCTATAAATAAAGTAAAAGGAAAAAAAAAAAGAAGTAACATAATGTTGATGTTTCACAATTTATAGTAAAAAATTGTACTAATGTTATGAATGCTTTTCTATTGGATCCCACAATACGGTAGAACAAATTCTTCATCAAAATAATACTCAGACAACTTTAAAATTTTGAACATTTGTTAAGAATATAAGGAAAAAGCTAGATTATTACTTTAATAAAGTTTTGTATTTTCTCACTTTGCTAAAAAGTACTTCATATCTTTTAGATGCATTTCTCACTTTGTATTTTCTCATCTAAGTAAAAAGTACTGATGTTTATTGTTATTAATGATAAAAAAATTACAATTAAAATAAACAATATTTTAATATTGAAATAAAATAAATCAGTGGACCGACTAATTGAAGTTTCAAAGAAACTTTTATAAGATACATGTTTTATTTATTCATACCTTAAATTTATATTGTTACTATATATAAACATTTAATATATTAAAAAAAGATAAAACTAAAAGTGTATAAATATATATTGAACTATATATGTTTAATTACATATAAATATAATTATGTAAAGAAAACATTGTAATTATATTTTCCATGAATTCTGGTTTACAGGAAACACTAAACATAGTGACATGTTTGTGTAAAGGGTTAACTTTAACATAAAATTAAATTTTGTTTTAAATTTTTAAAATTAATTGATATAATTATTTAGTTAAATGCACATAGTGCGGTTGTAACTAGTCTTCATAGTACATGTGACTTTAATCATTCTTCTTTTTCTACAACACTATCATTATTGTTATTAATACTGATAATAATAATAATAATAATAATATTAATAATATTATTAATAATAATAATAATAAAGTGAGGTCATTATTTTAATAAAGTTTTGTCTTTTTATTTTCTCAGTTTACTAAAATTTGAAGGTATTTTATGCCAAAATATATGTAACTTGTGTTGATTGTTTCATTTATTCTATTGTGCTGCTGACTCACTCCACTTCGTGAGTGTTGAGGTAGCTGTAGGTTGGATAGTGACTAGCCTAAGTTGTCCCACAAAACAAAAACGTAAACAATGCACAGAGAGACTCTGTTTTATGGATAGCATAGCAATCACGTTCGTCTATAAATACCAAGGAGAACCACTAAACTCAATCCATGCTATCATAGCTCTCTGTGCTTGTTGCCATCACTCATCCCTTTCCATCTCACACAACTCTAAGAGTCTCTCTTCAGCACTTGAACTTCACAACTCTGCAATGGCTTTTTTGTGGTTCTACATTGCTGTTTTTTCTGGGATTATTTTTTCAGCTCAATTCTGTGTTTCCGAGCAAGGTGATGCTTCGTCTTCTTCTCTTATCTCTTATAACACTATGGTTTTCTTCTCGCTCAATGACAATAACTTTTAAAATCTTACTCCTCGTCTTCCTCCTTAACAGTGTATTCAGCCGGTGAGAGACAGATGGAGGACGATAAAGTGACAAATTTACCTGGACAACCAAAAGTAAACTTCAATCACTACGCTGGTTATGTCAAGTTAAGACCAGAAGAAGAAGAAAAAACACTATTTTACTGGTTTTTTGAAGCTCAAGAGGATTCGTTACATAAACCTCTTGTCCTTTGGCTCACTGGAGGTATGTCTTTACCAATTTTTCATTCATTTTAATTACATTGTTATACAATTTCTTTTATCTTAATCTTTTACTGTGTTTCTTATTAAGAGCAAAACCTATATTTTATTCTATTTTCGTGCATGTTAAAACTCGTTAGTGATAAATTAATTTTTGTTAGGACCTGGTGCATGTTAAAACTCGTTAGTGATAAATTAATTTTTGTTAGGACCTGGTTGTTCGTCTATTGCTTTTGGAGCAACACTAGAGATCGGTCCATTTCATGTAGATGACCATCAGCATATTATCATCAACAAATTCTCTTGGAACAGAGGTATATAAAATTATTTTATGATTGTTGTAAATTTTAAATATTTATTTGCTTAATGAACTGTTTTGTTTCAATTCTGCAGTTGCCAATATTATATTTTTGGAATCACCTATTAGTGTAGGTTTTTCTTACACTAATAATTCTGATGATTTATACAAGCTGGGTGATCAAGTGATTGCTTTTGATAACTATGCTTTTTTGGTTGGGTGGTTTAAGAGATTTCCAAGATTCAAATCCCATGAATTTTATATTATAGGAGAGAGCTATGGAGGTACTTTCTGATATCTATATTTAATCAATAATTTACTAACTAGTTTTATTCAAGAGATCTTTTACATGTGTTTGAAATTACAGGACATTATGCTCCACAGCTGGCTGAGGTTATACATGAAGGGAACAAAAATGGCCCTTATATAAATCTTAAGGGATTCATGGTAATTTACTAAACAACTTTTGTTCGGTTTTAACTAATTAAAAAATGAAATATCTTTTTTCATTAAATTTAACAGCTTAGCTTAGTGATATTGTTAACCGTTTGAATTTGGTGTGATTGTAATACAGATGGGAAACCCTGTGATTAACCGTGTGACAGACTTGAAAGGCATATTTGATTTTGCTTTCTATCATGGCATAATTTCAAACCAAGTATATGATGGCATAAGAGAGAAATGCGATTTCATGACAAAAAACAATACAAAGGAATGTAGTTGGAACGTGGCCAAATTCGTAAAAGCCTATTCTGACATAGATGTATTTAGTATTTACTCTCCCGACTGTCTCTTGGCCCATGAAAGACCAGTTTCAAGTATGTTTGATGGTATACCGTATGCTGTCTCAGAATTTGTAAGTATAATTTGTTGATTTAAAACTCACTATTTTGAAAGAAAATAATAGAAAATAATAAATTATTTTGTGGTGCATTTTAGGACCTCGGGAATATGATTCCAACAATGGCTTACGATCCATGTAAGATTAATGACGTGGAGAAGTATTTCAATAGGAAGGATGTCCAAAAGGCCATTCATGCATACTTTCCTGACAAGTCTGATTCCTACACCATATGCAGGTACTGATTTTCATGTATAATATGTATTTAACTGTTTATTTTTAACTAATTAAATTAACACAATAATATTTATTTTGTGATGAAGCACTAAAATTAAAAAATGGAATGATTCGCCCAACACAGTTCTTCCAGTGATTCAAAAACTACTGCATGCTGGTTTACGCATTTGGATGTACAGGTATACTTATAATTACTTGCATAGTATATTTGAAGGAGTTTGATGATGATATTTTAACATAGATATAAATAAATGCAGTGGTGACAGTGATGGTAGAGTTCCATTCTTATCAACAAGATACAGTTTGGAAGAGCTAAAAATGAATGTGACAAAAGAATGGAGAGCTTGGTTTGAAGGAAGAGAAGTTGGAGGATGGGTGGAGGAGTATGAGGGTGGTCTGACTTTTGCCACCATTAGAGGTGCTGGTCATCAAGCACCAATTTATAAACCACGAGAAACTCTTTCTCTCTTCTACCACTTCCTTTCTGGTCAACCGCTTCCTTCCTCTTCCTTCTAATTCATTCCATATGTAAATTGTCATCTTTTTACATTTATTCACATCCAAGAGAAATTCTCATCATCATCAGAATCCTATTTTACTGAATATATATGTTTTTTACATTCTAAATAAATATGTCTCAGTCTATTATTACAAAGTTAATAATCAACTTACTGTCATTATTAATATATATATATATATATATATATATATATATATATATATGAAATGAAACCAGAAGATGAAAGCGAAAGGAGAACTATTTTACGAAAAAAAAGAAATATTTTTAAATGGTTAGTTTATAGAAGTTATAATGATTTAAAAATTGAGGTAATAAAATGTGTGGTTTGAAAGTTTAATAAGTTAAAAATAGTAACTTACAAAAAAATAATAAAATGTTAACAAATTTAAGACAATTAATTAAACTCTTAATTATTTTTATGATACACCGTGAATGATTATTTTTTTGTAGCGAGTTTTCGATATTTCATAAACAAATTTTTAAAACAAGATTCCGTTTTAATGTTTTGAGTTAAATAATTAAATCCTGATGTTATTGCTTTATTTCATAATTTACTGTAATGTTTTTTAATTATAAATTACTAATTAACTATAAACATTAATATTATTACTGTTATTATTATTTATGAATTTATTTTTCAATTTTATTGAAACCGAAAGTTTTTTTCAAATTAGTTATTTTTGAAATGTTATTATCTATTTGAATATAATATAGACTGGTACATTTTTAATTATTATGCATATGTAAATTATAATATAAATTGTGCTAAAAATAATTCATCCATTATATTTATTTGTAGAGAGATTTGTTTTAATAAGAGGTCAAATGAATTTAACGACACAGAGACTGTATAATACATTCAAAAAAAAATTCAGAAATTTAATTACACGCTCTTGCTTTGGGTCTTGTCATAAGAATTCAAAAGCTTTAATTTCCAAAAATACTAAAGAAAATTAAGTATAATGCATTTAGAAAACCATGAAAAAAGTGATTAATCTTTCAAAATATCAGTCTTTCCACATTTCACAGTTTTACTGGATTCATCTTTTAACAATTAATTTGTAGAAACTTAAAATTAACAAATGGTAGATCATAATTAAAATTTAATCTACTTCATAATTATTCAAACTCCTAGCTGTAAATTATTCATTACTATAATAAAATTTTTATTTAAAGCATATAGTTTTCTTATTTTTTTCACGAAAATTCATTGACATTGACAAACAAAAAAAGTTCTTTTCTTGACAAATACACCATTTTTAGATTCTTGTCCATTGGATTCTAAAACAAGTTTCAATCCATTGAAATCATATGGTGGATCACTTTTTACTCTTATTGCTTATGTAAGAAATGGTTTTCCAGCCATCATTAATTAATTAATTAATATTTTAATTAATTAATTTATTAATGTTTTAATTAATTAATTAATGTTTTCATTAATTAATTAAATGTGTTAATTAATTAATTAATTAATGCATTTCATTTCTAAATATTGAATAAACTTTTGTCCCTAACAGAAGTGTGTTTTTTTAGGGATTTTTAACTTTTTCATGAAAGGTACATTTTTTTTAGGTTTTAACTTTTTTTAATTTACTTTACTATTATTATATCTATTATCAGTTTTTATTTATATATTTTTTGATGATTTTATTTGAAATATATATATATATATATATATATATATATATATATATATATATATATATATATATATATATATATATAACATAGTTGAGGATGTTTATCGTTACATACTCAATACTTTAGTAAATAATGTATTTTTTTTTTCTATTTGAAGTTTCAGTTAGTTGATCACTATCGTGTTATTTTGTTATAATTTATTTTCAAGTTTTAATTATTTATTTTTACAGAATTATCCTCAAAAAGTTTATTATCAAACTTAATAACAGATTGTCCAGTCTTTTAAAGAAAAAGCGAATTTTTTCACCGTTAATAACAAAATACCAAAAAATCAAGTAAATGAAGTTTCCAATAAAAAGATATAAAATGTTCTATACATTATTACCACTGGTGTAACAATAATTAAACATCATAAACTTATATTATAATAAAAATATTAAAAAAAAATGAATGCACAAGTGTCATCCTGATATTTAAAAAGTACAAACATACAACACAACTGCCTGCCTGAGTGAAGGAAATAATAATTAAAAACTAATAAAAAATAGCAATAATAATTAAAAAGGAAAACTTAAAAAATAAAAAATGTAACTGCCACAAAAAATTAAAACTAGTGATAAATTAAATCACCCAATAAAATACTTACGTTACAAAAAGGTTCATTCAATATTTAAATAATAAAATAAATAAATAGACAAATTAATTAGTGAAAACATTTGGAAATAGTAAATGTTATCTCAAACAGAATCGCAATAGTTAAAGTAATTACTAATAAATCAAACAAGAATTTGTTAATAAAAACTGATAATAAATATAATAATAATAATAAAATAAAAACTTAAAACTTTAAAAATAAAAATCTAACTTTCATAAAAAATTAAAACTCGTGATAAACTAAATCCCTCAAGAAAAAAACACTTTCGGTGCAAAAAAAAGTTGATTCAATATTTGGATAATGAATGCATTTAATTAATGAAAACATTTGCTATAGTTAATGCTATCTCAAAGACAATCACAATAGTTAAAGTAACATAATGCATTATTTTCAATAAAATCAATCTAAAAATATATAAATAAAAACTAATAATAAATATAATAATAGTGAAATAAATTAAAAAAATTAAAACTTAAAAAATAAGATGTACTTTCCATGAAAAATTGAAAGTTCCTAAAAAAACACTTTTGTTACGAAAAAAATTTATTCAATATTTAGATAATGAAATGCATTAATTATTTAATTAATTAATTAATTAATGAAAACATTTAACTATAGTTAATGCTATCTCAAAGACAATCACAATAACTAAAGTAACGTAACGCATTATTTCCAATAAAATCAATCAAAAAAATATATAAATAAAAACTAATAATAGATATAATAATAGTAAAATAAATTAAAAAACTTAAAACATAAAAATTAAAATTTACCTTTCATGAAAAATTAAAAATCCCTAAAAAACACACTTTTGTTACAAAAAAAGTTTATTCAAAATTTTGATAAAGAAATGCATTAATTAATTAATTAATGAAAACATTTAACTATAGTTATTATGCCAACAATTATAGTAATAAAAATGCACTACTTCCATTAAAATCAATCACAAAATATATAAATAAAAACTGATAATAAATATAATAATAATAATAATTAAAAAACTAACTTCATGTTTCCTTTTTTTATATAGTAATAACTTAATATTCAATTAAAATCATATCATACAAATATTATCTAATTATTTTAAATATCATCTCTCACCAATCACCAAAAATATGATTTTAAGATATAATAATAGAAAATAAAATTTCATTATTATTTTTAATACATTTAATCTGAAAAGCAAGTATAAATATGAGTTGTTAATCCCAAGAAAAATACAAACATCTTTATATTTGATTATTGAGTAAAGTGTAAACACTTCATATCCCTATAATACTCCTATGGCTTCTCATTTCAATCAGTTCTTATTGGGAATTCTAATTATGGTTTTGATTCTACCTTCAGGTAATTTGTAGATTAATTTCAATTTTGTAATGTTTTGTAATTTTGTTTCTTCTGTGTATTCAAAAGATGACAGTGATAGTTTTATATTTGTTTAATATTGAAAGTTAAAAAAAGAAATGAAAAAAAATTCTTATAACAATATTATATTTTTAATTTCAGGACTGATGGCTGCAAAACCACTTCCTACAGAAGCAGTAAGAGTAGACAGTGATCCACCACCGGATTGCAATGGATTGAAATGCAGTTTTGGAACTGAATTTTGTACAATATGTTGCAATGGACAAGGATCTAAACAGGGTCAATGTGTCAGGAAAGGAACCTTTTTTGTTTGTAAATGTCTATGAATTTTCATGAAAAAATAAATAAAATGAATGCTTTGAATAGCAATTTTATTACAATAACAAATAATTTATAGCAGTTTGAATAATTATGAATTAAGTTGAATTTTAGTTATGATCTACCAATTGTTAATTTTAAGTTTTAACAAATTAATTCTTAAAACATGAATCCAATAAAACTGTGAAATGTTCAAAGGCTGATATTTTGTAAATTAGAGCTTCCTAATTCTCCAATAACTATAAGACTACAATTTAAAACTATTTCTCACTTAATAAACGAGTAAAATAATTGATTTGGCCTCGATAATATACAGTTCATAAATAATTAATGTTATCCAATAAAAGTAATAATAAATTCATAAATTATAATAACAATAATAATATTAACGTTTATATTTAATTAGTAATTAATAATTAAAAAATATTGCAGTAAATGATGAAATAAATCAATAACTTTAATTGTATTAATTAAAATTAATATTTAAAAATTTAACTTAAAACGTTAAAACAAACTCTTGTTTTAAAATAATGTTTTTTGAAATGTTGCAAACTCACAAAGAAAAAAAAAAGTTTTTATAGCGTTTAACTATTGACCATGTATCAAACCCGATAGAAAATGTTTTGTAAGTTACGATTTTCTAATTAAACTGTAAGTTTTATAGCGTTTAATTATAGAGTTTAAGTAATTGCTACAAATTTATTAACATTTTATTATTTATTACGATTTTTAAATAATTAAAGTTTCAAACCATGTATTTTAAACCAAAATTTTTAAATAATTAAACTTCAAATAGATAAATGACATAATACTCTAGCACAAGAATCTAGAAGAAGTTGAATTGTGAAGTGATGAAGCAGGTTCTTATTGGTATTTATAGAGTTGAAACTCAAATATTCTCATATATCATATATAGATTACTAAGTTTTTAATTGAGATTAATTTCGATTAGTCGTATTTCACTTATTTATTTATGTAGCTAACATGAAAGAATACAATGATATCTGAGACTTATAATCTATTATAATATAAAAAAGAATATATTATTAAATTTATTTTGTCAATAATTAAAATTTAATTTTTAGTCATTTAAAATTATTTAAATAATATGTTGCAATGTAGTTTAGGTGTTAGCATGCAAAGTCAAACTTTTTTTTTTTCCAATTTATCAATGATTATGATAAAATAAAAATAAAATATAAATGTTTGAGTTAGCAATTTTATAATAATAAGTAATGGTGGAAGTTTTTCCGCTTTAAATAATTATCAATGCAATTTATTTAAGAAAAAAAAAACTCCATAAATCATCATCAGATGTGTTACGAGAAGATAAAAAATAAGATGTGCTAAAATAAAATAAATATATTTTTATAAAAATTAAACCTTTCTTTCACAACTCTGAAAAGGCCCACTTGTAATGGTTTTGGAAAGACAAACAATGATATAACAATTCAAATCCTATTATTGTTAAAATTAAAAAAATTAACACTCTACCTATATTTCCTCCTAAATGTCTTTTATTTACATTTAATTAAAAAATAAATTATTACACACACAAATAAAATATTTGAATAACTATAATGTTGAGATGGACAAATATCATTCACTTATCATCCTAATAATCATATTTAATTGTTTATTTTGATTAATTTGATAAATTACAACTACTAATATTTGTTTTATGACGAAACGATATGAACGATTTACCTAAACTTATGTGCATAGACCAATATCTTTCAATTAATTTTAATGCTAGGCAAAGTTCACATTTTGAACCGTGTATATAGTTAATAATTGAAAATAATTTTTAATTCATAATATAAAATGTATGTGATATCACATACTCACTGATACAGTATGGAATAAATAAAAGTGTACTTTAACTTTGATTATCAATTAATTTAAATAAAAAAGAAAAATGGAATGGTAAAATTATATATTTGTTTCGAGCAACACTTTAACAAGTTTAGGAAAACAAAAAAATTTAAGTATTATTCATGCACTTCCACTGTGCTAGAAATATATTATTCAGACAGTATATATATATATATATATATATATATATATATATATATATATATATATATATATTTATATTTATTCACTCTAACAATACAAATTTAAAGTATTAATTGATCACAAGTAAAAAAAAAAAACTAAAAAATCTAAAATTAAATATTTAAACTTTGTGCTTTTCTCTCATTTGTTTTTAGAAATTGCGAAAAGGCTGTGAAAATTCTCTGTTGGAGGGCTTTTCATAGTCACTGTAACCACTGAAGATCACAACTACTCTATTTTAATGATTTAAAATTGTAATAAATAATAAAATGTAAATAATTTTATAGCAATTAATCAAACCCAATAATTAAAGGCTATTCAAACCCAATCATGTGTACTAAGATATGGTCGTATTTTATCCTTCAATTTCGGATGTCACAAAATTACTGAAATAGGGACAAGACAGGAGTGGCTGGAGTTCATGATAACACTTTAATTACAATGGTGAGACCATAATACTCACCATTCCACTACCACACCCTTTCACTTTCAATTATTCAATTTCTTTCCCAATTAACCAAGACAACCCCTTCTTCTAATTTTCAACTGTTGCACCCCTAAATTGTAACATTACACATCTTTATCTATATACCCATTTAACATTAAAGAAAACAGAAAGCATGAGTTGAGTTCATTTTTTAAAATGCATACAAGAAAGAAAATTACAAACCTCTTAATGCTTTTTTCTTTTTCTTTTCTTTCTCTTTCCTTAAAAATTTCCTTAGCCATGTGATTTCTCAATGATGAGTTTAACATGTGATGTTGTCAACACCAGCCTGATTCGTGATACCAAAACTCGACCCTATTAATTTCTTTTCGTGTATTTTACATTCAACTTTAGGTACCTTGCTTTACATCTCTAGAAAATGACAGTTTCCAAGAAATTCATAGGAGTTTAAGTCTTTCTAGATGCTTCTGTTTGTGTGTACTTGTTGGTTTATAAATTCTATTGAAGCGTCTCTAACATAAATGGTCCTCCAATTCTATTGAAGGAAAAATTGGAAAGAGCTTCACTGCTGTAAAGCAACTCAAGAGTCCAACTTCTTTGAGTTAGTGCAGCAAGCCGGAATGATTTCATCTCCTCCAATTCTCTAATGCTTTCTACATATGCTTTGGAAATTATGCTTTGCTAGAAAAAGCATAACACGAAGTAAATCTATAAAAAACAAATTTTCCTAAAAAAAACAAAGTAATTTATTCTACTTTATTCATTTATTCTCCTCAATTCCCATGTACCACCCTCAATGCTCACTTTTACAATATCTCTCTTCTTTTTTCCTATTTTAGTGTTTTTGTTTTAAAAACAACTTTTTTGTTGTGTGTTTTTTTTTCTCCTCACGCCACTATCTTTTTATTTTCTATGTTTCTCAATGTTAACTTTTTTTTTCGTGTAGTATTCAAATTTATAACGAGGGTAGAAAATTAAGAAAAATTAAATAAAACATTTGAGATAAGGCTGCATGTAAGAAATGTTTTTTCCAAATTTTATATGTGAAAATTTTGATAGAGAAAATTTCAAATTTATCATTAGTAAGACTATGACAAACTTTTGTTTATAATTTTTTAAAAACTTGATTAGTTTCGAAGTTTAGGCTTTAAATTTGTCTAATTCTATTAAAAAAAGAAAAAAGAAAAAAAAAATAGGGTGAATGGATGGGTGGGATACAAACAAAAAAAAAGGGTAAACTGGTTATTTTATCAAATCTATGGAGGTGTAGGAAGAAAAAGTCTTGGATGAAAAATGGAACAGAGAGAAGAAAGAGCCCATAGTATACTCAGAAAGAATGTTTGACAAAAACAATGCTGAGAAGATATTATAAATATTATTGGAGAAAATACAACTTAATATAGTTTTTTTATTGAGATCGGCAGACTTTAAGGTTAAAGTTGATTAAGTTATTTTTTTAATTTTACTTAGTAATATTATCAAGGTTATTGTTAACTAATATTACTTAGTATTCATTTTAATATGAAAAATATTTTTTATATGTGTAAAACTTATTTTTTTTACTAACATCAATAAATAAATGGTAATTTTAGTTAAGGTTATTTTCTAACAATATTAATCAAGATGATAGAAATTATCTCTCAAGATTCTTTGTAGTTTATATTATTACAATTGTGTATTAGGTTATGACTAATAATGATGTTTGTATAAGTTTTTTCATTAGATGGATTACTCTGTAATAAATGTCAATCAGAACATTTTAGCTTGAATTCCGTCATTTTTTTTATTTAATGATGATTAAAATTATTTATTTAGATAAAAAATTAAAATTTATTGAATTTAAATTTTTTCTATTTAAACAGAACACTAAAAAACAATTCAAATTTAATATATTTAAACTTTCTGAAAATTATAAAATTGTGTATCTTCGCTGTCCAAACCCAAGTTAAAAGATAAAAAATGCTATATGATTATTTTTAATATTTTTTTATTAAAATTTAAAAGTAAAAGATGTTAAAATTGTTTAATTTAATTATGATGTTACAAAATAAATAAGAATAAAAACATAAAGTGTTCATCATGGCTGGTGGCCGTGGCGACGGTGATTTTCGTCCTAGCTTTCAAAAGTTTGTTCTTTTACTCTTCTCATCTTTGAATAGTAAATTGAATGCAACTGTTTGTAAATTATTATTTATGTAGCTAACATTAAAGAATACAATGATATCATGAGACATATAATCTATTATAATATAAAAAAGAATATATTATTAAATTTATTTTGTCAATAATTAAAATTTAATTTTTAAGTCATTTAAAATTATTTGAATAATATGTTGCAATGTAGTTTAGGTGTTAGCATGCAAAGTCAAACTTTTTTTTTTTGCCAATTTATCAATGATTATGATAAAATTAAAATAAAATATAAATGTTTGAGTTAGCAATTTTATAATAATAAGTAATGGTGGAAGTTTTTCCGCTTTAAATAATTATCAATGCAATTCATTTAAGAAAAAAAAAAACTACATAAATCATCATCAGATGTGTCACAAGAAGATAAAAAATAAGATATGCTAAAAGAAAATAAATATATGTTTATAAAAATTAAACCTTTCTTTCACAACTCTGAAAAGGCCCACTTAGAATGGTTTTGGAAAGACAAACAATGATATAACACTTCAAATTCTATTATTGTTAAAAAAATAAAAAATAACACTCTACATATATATTTCCTCCTAAATATTCGTCTTTTGATGTATTAGTTTTTGAGTGTGAGTCCAGTTCATATTGTATTTGAATTGTGCTTTTTGAAATTGAAAAAGCTAACTAGAATAGGAAAGCATAAAAAGCCTGGAAGCAAAGGTTGAAGACAAAGCTTTTACCAAAAAAGGCAATGTTTGATTCGAAATTTATAAGATGGTTTGGCGGATGAAACTTACACTGACGAATGTCTGGTCAGAAAAACAACATTGAAGTGTTGTGTCTCATTTTGAGTTATTATTTAATTTATGGACCATATGGTAGGTAACCCACTTCATCCATTTATCTTATCATCATCTCTTACAATGAATGACAAAGTTTCTTGTTCCTAAATTATTTAGGGTTTCTCTAGTTTGAGTAATGCTGTCAATAGAGACATCTAAACCTATTGTGCTTTGGCTTAGTATAAATATTATTTCTTCATTTTAATTCATTGTCATACAACTTTTTTTTTATCTTAATCCTTGAATATGTTCATTGTTAAAGAATAAAACCATAGCTTATATTTTATTCTATTTTTTATATGCTAAAACTCTCGTTAAGTGATAAATTAATTTTTTGGTGGGACCGGATTGTTTGTCCTTTGCTTTTGGAGCAGCACATTTCAGAGTGAACCATTTACCTCCACACCTTTATGCAATTATTTGCGTCTCTTTATCTTTAGTATTCACATGTATTTAAATTTTAGGAATACCCATAAGGTTTAATTTGATCAAAAACAATAATGCATTATGAAAGTGAATTTTTTTATCTTTACATTTATTATTATAAATGATTAAAAATTTACATTTAAAATAATCAATATTTTAATAATAAAACAATATTAAAATATTAAAATTATTTTTTCATCTTAATCTTTGAGTTGAAAGAGCACCCAAAAAACTAATACATCGAGAGAGAGGAACATTTCCATATTCGAATTTACATTCATCATGTAACCCTTCAATTAATTTTGTATGATCCAACCACTTCTATCAATTCAAATTTAAAATGAGAATAAAGTAAATATAAAAGTTATACATTTATAAAAATTAAACCTTTGATTCACAGCTTTAAAGAGGTCCACATAGAATGGTTAAAAAGACAAAAAGTACATTAATACAACTCTTCAATCCTATTATTATTACAAAAAAAAATTAACTCTATATATATTTTCTCATATTCTATTTATACAAATATTTACATTGAATTAAAAAATAATATTTTACAAAGAAAAATAAAATATTTGAATAACTAGAATGTTAAAGACAGTAAAATATCACTCACCCATTACCCTTATATTAATATTTTAATGATTATTAATTATAATTAATTTGATAAATTATACTACTAATATTTCTTTTGTGACGAAACATATTAATTCAGAAATGAAACCATATACTTAAGCTTGTGTACATAAAGTTAGGGTTGATAGGTCCAAGTATTATTTTAAAAATGTGAGATTATTGATGGTTGGAGGGGTATTTGCAACGTGCCTAAACTAATAATATAATTATTATAATAAGGTTTCTTAGTTGAAACGTGCATGAATGGAAAAATAATGTCCCATCAAAGATGCTATCTTTTTCCTTTTCTTGTGAGACATAATACTCACCATTTCACTACCACGTCCTTTTACTTTTCATTATTCAATTCTTTCCCCAATCCACCAAGCAACCCCTTCTTCTATTTTTCAACTGCTGCACCTTCCGCACTCATTACTTCTAATCTCTGGATGACCTCTTTCGTTGATCATTGTATTTCTTTTATTTTTTTTATGTTAGGTAAATAGAGTGTATGGTGTGGACAAGTATGTAATATCCATAAATGAGAAAAAAGAAAATAAGAAGATCAAATAATCACCTTGTTAGGAAAAAAAAAAAAAAAACTGAGAAAATGAATCCCAGAAAGAACCATAAAAAAGTCATTGCAGATATATGAAGTTCAAGTGAAGTGATATTTATAGATTTGAAACCCGAATATTAATTATAAAAAGTGTGAGAAAAAGCGATGAAAGAAGAGATAATGAACTAACTTTTCATTCTTAGAAGGGTTAAATATGGTTTTAGTCCTTATACTTTGAGACGATTTTGGTTTTAGTCCATTTTCAAACTATGGTACAATTTAGTCCTTAAACTTTAGAAAACTCTGGTCTTAGTTATTTTTATCAAATTTTTTTAACTTTATTTCTTGTTTCAAACACATTTCTCAGTTAACATTGAAGTAAAAATGTGTCAAACAGTGTAAACAATCCAAATGGTATAATAAAACGTGCTTGAAACAACAAATAAAGTTAAAAAAAATTGATAAAAAGGACTAAAACCAGAGTTTTCTAAAGTTGAAGGACTAAATTGTACCATAGTTTGACAATGGACTAAAACCAAAATCGCTTCAAACTATAGGGACTAAAAATATATTTAACCCTTCTTAGAAAAATAAATAAATAATTTAAAAATATTTAAATTACTAGAATGTTGAGATGATATATATCACTCACGTGTTCCTTATAATTAATTTGCTAATATTTGTTTTACGACAAAACGATATAATTCAGAGTGAATGACTTGCCTAAACTTATATACATAAAGTTAGACAAATGTTTTTCAATTAGTTTTAATGTTAGGCGATGTTTGTACATAGCCACATTAAACCATGTATAGAATTAATAATTGAAAATAATTTTCAATTCATAATATAAAATGTGTGATATCACCTACTCATGATGATGGAATAAATAAAAGTGTTATTTAACTTTGGTTGTGAATTAATTTAAATATTTTGTTCTGATATAAATTTAAAGTTCACTAAATTAAATTATACTATTTAGTTCTTAATTCTACTTTTCACAGCATTGAAGCTCTCTCCAAATTTTCCTTTACTCAATTGGGAAGGTTGATTTCAACATATAAGAGTTTTATTTAAATAATATTCTAAATTAAAAGAAGAATACTCTCATTCTTCAACTTTTAGTGTAGACAAGATTACTGTACATCGTGGTGATCGTGATGATGGTGTGCATGTCTCTTTAGTGGTAAGAAAAGTAGAAAAAAGGTATTATATTTTTTTTATTTAGAATACATCATTTTACATTGTGATAGAGGGGAAGGAATTCTAGAAAATAATAGCAAAAAGAATTATGGTATTAATTTCTTTTATGGTCAACCATAATAAAACTGAAGATACATGCATGTATATTTTGCAATAATTTTATGTTAACAAATACATGCTGAGAATTAAAAGAATACTGACAAAATATTGTAGAATTATATTTTTAAATAAAAAATATTAACAAAATACTAAAAAAATTAAAAAAAAATAGTTAAAAAACTATAAAATTGTAAAATTTTAAAAATTATTTCAGTTTATTTTATTTTAAAGAAATTTAAAAAAATTTAAAATAAAGAAAAAAGTAATAGAATAAAGTAAATATAATATAATGTCTTTCTATAGTTATCTTTCAATAAAAAGTAAAATTTAAAGAGTAATAATACATGAAGACCAAGGATTTATTAATATATAGTATAGAAGACCCCAATTAACAAGGTACATATTGTAAATTTTTTATTATTTATTGTATTATCACCTGAAAAAACAAACTATAGAAAATATTTTTAAACCAACTTCAGTATACATATATAAATTTATAATAGATATCGAATGAAATAAGATAGCCAAACTATATACAAGAAAAACTAGCAAATAAAAAATTTAAATTGAAAGACAATTTTATTATTGATTACATTTTCTAAATAAAGAAAAATTATAATTATAAGTAATATATTGTAAAAAATATTAAATAAATAAATCAGTAGCCTTTGTTTGAAATAGATATTTGTGTTTTTATGTCTTTTTAGAATAGAAAAGCATAAAAAGCATGAAAACAAAGGTTGAAGACAAAGCTTTATTTAATTTATGGACCATAAGGTAGCTACCACTTCAAGCATTTATCTTATGATCTCCACACCTTTACCTAACTCTGCGTCTTTACACATTTTCGTGCGTGTATTCACATGTATTTAATTTTTAGGAATACCTATAAGGTTTAATTTGATTAAAAACAATAATTTATTATGAAAGTGATTTTTTTTATCTCTATATTTATTATTATAAATGATTAAAAAAATTAGAATTAAAATAATCAACATTTTAATAATAAAACAATATTAAAACACAAAATTAAATTATAATATTTAGAATTTAAGTCTACTTTTTAAAAAGTTAAATTAAAATTAAATTATTTCCTCTTGCTAGAAACAGAAAAAAAATACTTTATTCTTTTATAGGAAAATTTATTTATTTTAGATTAATGTTATGTTTTGTTTTTTCTAGCAAGCATCTTTTCCTAATTAGATGGAGAAAGAAAGCAAGCATATTACATGTGCTACCTATGAAATTTATCTCAACTTTCAGTGTCATCCATGTGCTACCAATCCCAATCCAACCATCTAAAAATTCCAAATATGCAACACCTAACGCTTAGACGGGTTAAGGGTTATAAATTTGTGACATTTTATGCAAAATTGGAATTAATATTTATATAAAATTGGATTAATTTTTATTCTTTTTCAGTATTTCTCGATGATGATGAAAGAAAGTAATTGAGTTAATTAGGTGTGTATTATTCTTAAGTGGACCTTTTAGAGACAAATTCACTATCATGTTGTCTGTGTCTTTTGGGTGTAAACATTTTTTTTTCTTTGTAACACACAATATTAAAAAAAAAGGAAAAAAAAATTGAGAGAGAAAAATTGGAGAGCTATACTGCTGTGAAAAGTAGACTTAAATACTAAGTAGTATAATTTAATTCAGGGTTTTATATGGTCAGAATAGAATATTTAATTTTTTTGTATTTTCATTACAGTATTATATATATTATATATTCATGTTTGTCTTTGTTTAGCTATAAAATCAACGTTTGAGTGATCGATCAAACAATAGTATTTATAAGTTTTCATGTAACATAATACAGCTTATTGATATTAATAATGATGTGGTTTTCACTTTCTGTAGAAAGAGATTCTGGAACGACTACCCACCCAACCAAGGATATGAGTCATCTTTAGTTGGAAGTTTATGTTACCATGAAAATGCAGTAATTTTTGACCGAATAGAAAAATTGTGTAATTATGCAATGGTGCTCTGAAAGTTTATGTTACCAGTTTTATGGTAAACAAGTAAAAAGTTGCTTTATTTCACTTTTTCTATTTTTATTTAAGTATCAACGAAAGAAAGAAGAATTCACTTTGCTTGGTATGGGATCCTGACACCCACTGATTCCATCACAAAAAAAAAAAAAAAAAANANAAACACGTACACAGAGCTGCAAAATGCTGCACTTAATCTCTGTAAAATCGAAACCCTACACATGGACCCACTTCTTCATGCTATATCATCACCTACCCATGTTCGTTTTTATTCATTTCCTTTCTTTAGTCCCGGATCCATCACCCACAATTCTAGCTATAAATATGGCTCTTTAACAGTATATTGAGAGCGGATGGAAGATGATAAAATGACAATAGCTAGTCATGTGAAGTTAAGGTCAGAAGAAGAAGAGAAAGCACTATTTTCCTGGATCTTCGGAGTTCAAGAGGTTTCATCGCGTAAAACTCCTGTGTTTGGACTCAATGGAGGTATGTTTCACAGATGGCTGAGATTATACATGAAATTATACATAGTTCCACATATTCTAATGCCTTTTTTATGTATTTGAAATCATAGGAAACAAAAATGGCCCTTACATAAATCTTAAGGGATTCATGGTAAGTATCATTGCATACTAAACAACTTTTGTAGAGTTTAAACTAATTAGATACTGAAAAAATAGCTTAGCTTAAGTAATGTGGTAACAGATGATTTTGGTGTGACTGAAATACAGATGGGAAACGCTCTGATTAACGATGCCACAGATTTGAGAGGCGTATTTGATTTTGCATTGTATCATGCCATAATTTCAAAGGAAGTACATGATGGCATAAGAGACAACTGTGATTTCAGGACAATAAACCAGACACGTGAATGTAGTTGGAATGTGGCCAAATTCTTAAAGGCCTATTCTGACATAGATATATTTAATATTTATTCTCCTGTCTGTCTCCTTGATTTTGAAACACAAGTTTCAAGTACGCCTGATGTTGCTCATTACACTGTCTCAAAATTTGTAAGTACAGTTTTGTCTGGTTTAGAACTCATGAACTTGTTAGTAGAAAATAATATAAAAATGTAAATGATTTTGTGTTGCATTGTAGGACTTTGAGAATATGATTCCAACAATGGCCTATGATCCATGCAAAGTAAATGAGGTCAAAAAATATTTCAATAGGAAGGATGTCCAGAAGGCCATTCATGCATGGTTTCCTAACATGTTGGATTACACAGTATGCAGGTACTTATTCTAATATATAATATGTATTTCATTGTTTATTTTTAATTAATTAAATTAACACAATAATATTTATTTTGTAATGAAGCAATAAAATTACAAAATGGAATGATTCACCAACCACAGTTCTCCCGTGATTAAGAAACTCTTACGCATTTGGATGTACAGGTATGCTTATAGTTTCTTGCACGATGAATAATTCATAGTATTTGAAAAAGTTTGATGATGATATTTTAACATATAGATATAAATAAATGCAGTGAAGACAGTGATGGTAGAGTTCCATTCTTATCAACGAGATACAGTTTGCAAGAGCTGCAACTGAATGTGACGAAAGAGTGGAGAGCTTGGCTTGAAGGAAGACAAGGTGGGGGCGGAAGACGGTGGTCTGACTTTTGCCGTGGAGGTACTGGCCATCAGCCTCCAATTTTTAAAAATGATAAAATGAATCAAATGCGAGAGGATGAAAGCGGTTGAGCAGAGAGAAGAAGTGGGAGAAGAGAGAAAGCTTGTCGTGGTTTAAAAATTGGAGCTTGATGGCCAGCACCTCTAAAGCAAAAAAAAGACCACCGTCTTCCTCCTCCGCCCACTGTTACTTTCAACTGTTGTAATTGTGTTTGAAAATACGTTAATTATAAGTGTTTCAATTAATTAATTCCATTATTTGAATATTGAACTAACTTTTTCGTAACATAAATGTTGTATTGGGTGATTTAATTTATCACTAGTATTGATTTTTCGTGGCTGTTACATTTTTTATTTTTTAAGTTTTCCTTCTTTTTTTTTTTCAATTATCGTAACTACTGTTATATTTGTTATTAGATTTTATTTAGAAGGACTAACTATAAGCATTACTAAAGACACTACTTCAATAACTTTTTTTAATTATTAATTATTAATTAACTATAAACATTAATATTATTACTGATATTATTATTTATTAATTTATTACTCAATTTTATTGTAACCTCTTCAAAGTTTTTCTAACACTAAAGAAAATAGAAGAAAAACATGAATTCCTTAAGAAGAACATGAACACGTAGAGAGGAATCAAAGTCACTTTCACAAATATTAATACTTTAAAATCTCCAAAGTAGAGACAACAGAAAATGAAAAATGATGTCCGTCGTTATAATGACGTGGTTACCTCCAAAGAAGGAATATTATTATAGTTAATATAGTTAGTTATAATTACACTGAAATTAAGTACTTGTATGTGACATATTAAATATATTAGCATTAATCATCTTTTTTTTTCCAACACTATGTTCTCCTTTTTCTTCAGCACTCATTACTTCTTATGATATACTATTGTTTTTCTTTTAGATTTAAAAAATAGATTTAACAACACTAATTAAGTTTTTTTCTTTTAAAACAATTTAAATTTAATCTATTAAAATTATATTTATATATCATAACTAATCATTATTATGTATGATGAATTATATTTTATTATTATGAACTACTATACTATTACATATTTTAGGTAAGTATTATTCTATAATGAGTTGGCTACTCCTTTAAAAAAACAAATAGAAAATTTTGCATTGAATGGTTGTCATAAAGAAATTCATTCTTATTAAAATGCTTGAAGTAGAAAATTATTATTAACATGGTAGCACATATTAATTAAAACAACTTATACAGCAAATCATGGATAAACTTGGATGAGAGATTTGAAGCCAAAAAGTGGACTAAACTTGCAGCTGGTGAAGCCAGCCTGGTATATAAGTTTCTCCCATTCTTTCTTCTCTCTTTCTTTTCCATTCAAGAGAGTCAACATCGCCATGTCATAGTTCAGCTTCAGCTTCAGGACTAAGGCAATCCCTTCTTATATTTTTCAACTGTTGCACCCCTAAATTATAACATCACACATCTTTATTTACCTATCCATCTAACACTAAAGAAAACATAAAAGCATGAATTGAGTTCATCTTTTAAAATGCATACAAGAAAGAAAATTACAAAACAAAATATTGTTTTCTTTCATAAAAGTTGGGTTGATACAGTAAGTATAAGCTAAGCAATGAAATCCTGAATGATTTCAGACTTCTACTTTCTCTGTGTGATTTGGAAAAGATGTTTTGCTTGAAAAAACACAACATAAAATAAATCTAAAAAAAAAACATTTTTTTCTAAAAAAGAATAAAGTAACTTTTTTTCTCTAACAAGAGAAAATAATTTAATTTTAATTTAACTTTTTGAAAAGTAGACTTAAATTCTAAATAGTATAATTTAATTTTGTGTAATTTAAATTTATATGATTAGAATAAAATATTTAATTTTTTGTACCACTCTTTTCATTACAGTATTATATATATCCATTTATACATCTTTATTTTTATCTAGCTATAAAATAGTGATCGACCAAACAATACTGTTTCTAATTTTTCATAACACAACTTATTGATATTAAGAATGACGTGATTGTCACTTTCCGACTAGGTTGTACTTTCCTAAAAAAGATTATTTTATTGAATTAATTATTAATATTAATTGACACTTTAATGAATTAATTATTAAAAACACAAACCTTAAGAACCCAAAAATATCTATATATATTTTTAAAACATAAATAGAACTTTAGAACAATTCCTAACTCAATTTTTCAGAAAAACATTTTCTCTCTCTAAAGACCAAAATCTTCTTCTTTGTGCTCTGTCTTCTCTCTTAAATCCTCCTTCACTAAATCATCTTCTCAACAATCAGAACCTACATAAGGATTCCTGGCGTTGAGAGCTCGAAATCCCACCGATCAATTTGGCATTTCTCTAACTAGTAAGTGTTTTCCCCTTTTATGTGTAATTTAGGGCTATGACCATGTAATGAGTTTGTTGCATGTAGCCCATTGTGTCTCTTTTCCAATTCTAGCTTCAATTAAACTCTTAAATTTGAATCTTATCACCAAATGGTGATTTATAGGTGGTCTAGCACTTCCAGAAGTGAAAAGGGGCGTGCTTGAGGGTTTTCTTGAGCTAAAAAGAGGAATTTTGTTACTGCAGTTTAGAGGTAAGGGAAGCTTAGGATTTCTTTATTTTCTGTTTTGGGAATTTAGGTTGCAGGAATTTGGGGGTTTTGTTTGGAATTCTGAAATTTGAAATTTTGCATGTTGAACCAAAGGTTCATTTATGTCAAACTGTGAAATTATAAAATTGATGCTTATGAATTGGTATGAATCATGTGTGATGCTATGAATTGAATGTAGATGTGTTAATTGCTTGGATTGGACATGTTGGAAGTGGTTGAAGTGGAAAATTCTGTTATACTGTTAATATGATAGAAAACCAAGTGTTTAGGTAAGGTTCTAGATTCCTTGAGAGGAAGTGAGGTAGTGAATTTGAGAAATTGGGGTCAAGGGCACTTGTAGTATGTTGGGATAGTCTAGGCATGTTATTTTTGACTTGTTAGTGTCATCAAACTGGTTAAAAGCATGTGCAAAGTGGTAAATCAAAATTCAAGTTACTAAGTTCATGAAATAGTTGAATTGGAACTCAAATCTATGCATAATCTTTAGAATTAGTGTTAGGGAAACTGTGTTAAACCTCAAACAAGTCCAAAATCATCCCTACTTCGTGTTAGGAAGGTTAGAATTTAACCAAAGGACCTAAAACAGATTTTGAGGGTGTGAGTTCCTCAAAATTCTGCAGTATATCTGCACAATTCCACGACCCGTGTACTAATCCACAATCCGCCTGTGGACTTCTCTGTTTCAAATCTGTTTCTCTCGTGATAATTCCACAAGTTGTGGAAATGTTCACAACTATGTCGTGCACCTCTCTGGTTTCAAGGTTTAGATCACATTAGTTATTTTCATTGCTTAGGTTTTAATTGAATTGTGATGCATTGTTGTATTGTTTATTGTACTTTGATGTATGATTCATGTATGATTTGTTACTTGTATTGTATAATTCCTTTTAATATGGTATGACTTAACTAAGTAAGATGTGTATGCAATTGAATCAATCTAACATCAAAATGTCTAACAATTAAGAAATCAAAGTAAGTGAAGTTGGTATTGTTGAAAGGTGAATCAAAGAGTTAAGTATCAAGATCTCTAGGTGAGATCATTGTTAATGTTGAGAATAAATATGGGAAGCTCAATCTTGGGTGTCTCCATTTTATATGGGCCAAGAATGAGTGATTCAAGTTAAGTTCTGGAATGAATATAGGCAGCTCAGTCTTGGGGGTTGCCCTTAAAGCTCTAATGAATATTCAATCTCACTTAGAGAAGAGTAGTTCATGTGGTGAAGAGCAGTAGGGGTCCTAGTCTTGGTTGTCTCCATTGTATATGGGCCAAGGTGAGTGATAACGGATAACCTTGTGTGTGGTAGGGTGAAACCCATTGGCAATGGCTTTGCAAAGCAGTAGAGGCCACCACAAGTGCATGACCCGCCATAGCTCGATATTCATTCCGGGTCCGGACGAGTCTAAGTTTAACATCACTTAATGAAACTAAAACTTATAACCTGATAACCTTATTCGATTACGATTATCTCACTTGTATGTCTAATCTTTCCTAGTTGGTTTTTATTTGACTTGTGTTTTCTTTTGAATTCTAGCTTATCCTTGCTTGTTTGTTGTTTGTTTTGTTTGTGCTTGTTTCCTTTTTTCAATGATCATCCTAATTGGATGTGAGTAGAGATTTCAGAAGCCCCATTGGAGCAACTTCTAGATGTACCAGATATCTCAGACACTGCTGATGCTGTAGAGTAGTGTAACTCAGTTATCATCTATTGTACATAACTTAGTTTTAGTTTCTTTTGCTTCTTTTGAAAGACTCTATGCCATATGTAGAGCTTACATCATATTTTGGATGATTGTATTATATACACTTCATCTGATAATTCTCTTGACTGCTTTCTATTATTATAATATGTTGCATTCCACTTGATATGAATTATACACATATTTTGGGGATGTTACATTGTCATGTATGTGTGTATGTTTTTTTAAATATCTTATTATTGTAATTTTTCAAATTCAGTTAGTTTGATTAAAGGATAAAATGAAATGTTAATTTTTTTTATAATTAATGAAGTAAGTTAAATTTTAATTATGATGGTCCATTATTATGGGGTTTTTGTGATAAGTAGGTAAAGTTTAAAATAAATTACAAGGAAAACTTAATTATCTTGCAATTCAACAAGATTTTCTCATCAAGACACCAACCTGATATTAATTAGGATGAGAATAAATTACGTTTGATTTAAAAGAAAACCTAACATTTGTTTTGAAAATAGAAAAAGTTGAGCTTATATTCGATACAGAAAGAATAAGTCTTATAATGTGAAAATGTGCATCACACACCGTACAAATAGTATGGTTTTAAATTTCCCCTAATTCAGTGCACAGTTAGAGTTTTACCATTTTGAGCTTATATATCTTTAAAGGATTATTTTGTTGAAACTTAAAAATAACACAATTAATAGATCGTAATTAAAATTCAATTTACTTTATAATTATCACCAAATCGCTATGTATTTTATTCAATATTTTGATGAAAATTCATATACTATTGGAGTTTTAATTTTAACATTTACAAACAAAAAAAGTTCCTTGACTGACGCATACGCCACTCTTGAATCCTTGTCCATTGCAGCATAGGGTACAAAACTCAGTTCCAAGCATCTTAATCCATTACAATCTGGTGGTGGATCACTATCCACTCTTACTGATTCTGTAGGAAATGGTTTTGCAGCAAACAGTCCTGAAAATAAAAATATCATAATGTTATAACTACATTAATTCTTTTTTTTTTGCCTTTCAATTTTAAATAAATACAAAACTATTAGTGTCATATTTTAAAACGCATACAGAAAAGAAAATTACAAAACAAAATATTGTTTCCTTTCATAAAATGTAAAATACAAAAATCAAATTAATCCACAAATTACCTGAAGGTATAACCAAGACCGTAATAAGAATTCCTAATAAGAAATTATTGAAATGAGAAGTGTTAGAAGTTGGTAAAAATGTTTAAAATAATTCATGTGAGTTTTAAGGGTGATAATTAAGCATTTTTTGTGTTATAAAATTCTGCAGTATCACTGAACAAGTATAATCGTTAACCAAACAAAACCTTCTTTTTCTATATTCGCATAGCAAAATGTGGTGGTTGAGTGAATGGGACAACCACTTTTATGAATTTTCATAAAAAAAAAATTGAATAAAATACCTAACAATTTTGTGATAATTATGAAATAAATTAAATTTTAATTACAATCTATTAATTGTTATTTTTAAATTTCAACGAACTAATCCTTAAAAGTGGACCCAAATGAAACTACGAAATGTCAAAAGACTGATATTTTGTAATATTAATCACTTAGCTACAAACAGAAGTATATGCTTTATCTTTAATTTTTCTGCCTTTTATTTTTCTGACTACAAACCATCTTAGAAATTTGGAATCAAACGTTACTCTTTTTTTTTTCTTTGTCTTCAATCTTGATTCCATGCTTTTTTGTATTCTAGCTAACTTTTTTTCAATTTGAAAAAGCACAATTGAAAAACAACATGAACTGGTGCACACCCAAAAACTAATACATCGAGAGAGGAACATTTCCATATTCGGATTTACATTTATCATGTAGCCCTTCAATTAATTTTGTACGATCAAACAATTTCTATCAACTCAAATTTAAAATGAGAATAAAGTAAATATAAAAGTAATGTAAATAAACTTTTATAAAAATTAAACCTCTGATTCACAGCTTTGAAGAGGTCCACATAGAATGGTTGAAAAGACAAAAAGTACATTAATATAACTCTTCAATCCTATTATTATTACAATGAAAAAATTAACTCTCCATATATATATTTTCTCGTAAATGTCTTCTATTTATACAAATATTTACATTGAATTAAAAAATAATATTTTACAAAAAAAAATAAAATATTTGAATAACTAGAATGGTAAGATAGTAAAATACCAGTTACTCATTACCCTTATATTAATATTTTAATGATTATTAATTACAATTAATTTGATAAATTATATTACTAATATTTGTTTTATGACGAAACATATCAATTCAACTGTTGCACCCCTAAATTATAACATCACACATCTTTATCTATCTACCCATCTAACACTAAAGAAAACAGAAAAGCACGGAGTTGAGTTCATTTTTTAAAATGCATACAAGAAATAAAACTAAAAATTCAGCTGAGAAAAAGAATCCCAGGAAAAACAGCAAAAAGAACCATAAAAAAGCCATTTGAGAGATATGAAGTTCAAGTGAAGCGATGAAGTGAAGTGAAAGTGAAATGGTGTTTGTAGATTTTTTTAATATTTTTTTTAAAATATTAAAAAAGTTTATCTTTTTAATAATTATTTTACATTTAAAAGTGGACGTCAAATATTAAATGTTGATAAATGTTATTATGTTATATAGAGCTGTGACCACAGGTATAGTAAAAAAATGATCATCGAAATCACATAATATGGAAGAAACCTATAAAAAGAAGGTTTGTCCTAAAATATCCACTTGAAGTATCTGAGAAACGACAATACATACCTAACTCAATTATTTTCATCATCTAACACTATGAGATATTGCATTACCAAACATTATTTCCATTTTCAAGTAAAGGAATTATTATGTTATATGTTTGATGAACTATCCTATCTTTTACACAGACTAAGTCAGCATAAATAATTTGCTTTAAATAAAGTAAAAGGAAAAAAAAATGAAGTAGGATAATGTCAGTCAATGTTTGACATTTTATAGTAAAAAATTGTACTAATGTTAGAGAGTGGATAAGTGCTTTTCTATTTGGTCCTACAACGTGATAATATGGTAGGAAAGATTCTTCATCAAAGCAATACTCGGTACAGACAACTTTAAAATTTGGTACAGACAACTTTAAAATTTTGTCCAATGATTCATTCTCAGGTGCTTTCTTTAGTGGTTACACATCAAAACAAAAATGTTCATTGTTAAAGAGTAAAACCATAGCTTATATTTTATTGTATTTTTGTGTATGAATTAATTTTTTGGTGGAATCGGATTGTTTGTCTGTTGCTTTTGGAGCATCACAGTTCAGAGTGAACTATTTACCTAAGGAAAAATTCTCTTTCAACGCATACGTGGCCGTTTATGATTGGTCCGTTTCAAATATTTTTTTAAAGATAAATTCAAACTGACCAATAAAATAATGACACATGTCCTCTTGTCAAAAAGTTGTTAAAAAAGAGTTGTGAATTGTCCTTTACCTAAACTCTGCTTCTCCACACCTTTACCTAACTCTGTGTTTCTTTATCTTTACACATTTTCACATGTATTTAATTTTTAGGAATACTTATAAGGTTTAATTTGATTAAAAACAATAATTCATTATGAAAGTGAATTTTTTATTGCTATATTTATTGTTATAAATGATTCAAAAAATTGCAATTAAAATAATCAATATTTTAATATTAAAACAATATTAAAATTTTGAAATTAATTTTTTTTATCTTAATACGTGAGTATGTTAGGAGAAAAACATAACTTATATTTTTATTCTATTTTCTTGTATATTAAAATTTGTTATAGTTTCTATTCATTTCCTCCTATTTCTTTAAGTAAATTTATTATATTAAACAAAAATAAATTTATAAAGAAATAATTTTTATTTATTTTTAATTACATAATTACAATTATAAATTATTTAATTAAAATAATTAAATAAAAAATTTAATTTAATTACAAAAATAATTAAAACCATAAAATTTATTTATTTTATAATATTTAAAAACTTTAATTATTAATTAT
>NC_028352.1:2134597-2214237 GCF_000741045.1 Vigna radiata var. radiata
TATTCTATGTTAAAAAAAATTAAAAAAATAAATTGTAATGAAATGTAATTTTTTTCAAATTTTAATTACATAATTATAATTGTTATAAATTATTTAATTAAAATTATTTTATAAAAAAATTAATTTAATTACAAAAATAATTAGAATATAAAATTTATTTNTTTAATAATATTAAAAAATTTAATTATTAATTAGATATAATTTTAACCATTTAAAATATATTTAAAAACATTATTTATAAATTATAAAAGATTTTAAATAATAAAAAAATTAAAAAAAAAATAAAAAGTGAAAACGTGAGGGGTTACACGACTTTAATTGTAGAAGTCGTCAAACCCCCATACAACTTCGTTTGTTTTTTATTTTTTTTTGTTAAAAATGTCTTGGTAATCGATTACAAGTATCTGGTAATCAATTATCATGTCTTAAAGTCAAATGAACAGTGTGAAATCGTGCAGAGGTGGTACGACTTCTTTATTTGAAGTCGTGCAGTCCCTATTCTCGTAATTAATTTTTTTTGCCTATTCTCGTAATATTCTCCTCATTTTATCCTATTATGGTACAAAAACCGTCTTTAGCTCATTTGAAAGACAAAATAGGAAGCTACCATTTCACAGAGACGCATTTCACTTTGAAAAAAAAAATCTCATAGTAAAGAGGCAGAAACACGTAAATTTTTCAGATACGCAAGAAGAGAAAGGGAGAGGAAAACTGTTTTTTTTTTTTTTTTCAAGAAGAGCGAGAGAAGGGAGAACGAAGGAGAAAGAAAGCCAGCCATACAGAGAAGAGAAAGTAAAGCAGACAAGGTTGACAATAGCAAACGGATCTCCAAGAGGAGGTAAGCAATGCCTTGCACTCCATGTTTCACTGAGTTCCTTGAACATACTTTTGTTACGTTGCTGCTATGTTTGCATATGATTGTTGAATAGGATATTTGTATATGATATTGTGGCATGAGTCTTTCCCATTCTCCAGTACGTGTTCAATCACCATCATCTTTGTCTTCTATAATAATCTCCATTGTTACCGAACATCACCATCACCCTGCCTACATCCACTTCCACGGTCCTATTTTTCTCCTCCAAGCAAGTTCACCACTCAACCAAACAAGAAATGAAAACGTCACTTTCCCCTTTAATTCCTCACTAACTAGTCCATAACAGAACATGCCAGGAACCCAAAAAGAAACCCATGCTCTGTTCTTCTACACCGGCGTCAAATGAAGCCAACAGCCAAGTGGAGGAGGAGAGCTTTCGCCTCGGCTGGCGGCGGCTCCGGCGACGAACGTCTTGGCTGGCGATACCGTGGGCCGCGGATCGCGCCTGCCGGTTGGGTCGGGGTAAGAACGGCGCGGTTGCCGGCGGTCTGGGTGCCTTGGGGTTTCTATATTTTTTCAGAGAAAGAGACTGAGTGGCGTATAATGTCAAGTGAAATGGTGGAATGTGAGGTTTGAGAGATGACCCTATTGTTTCTGCTGAAGCATCCTTGGACCAGGCCCAGTTCTCTCCTTTTTTTTAAAATCAAAAACAAAAGAAAAATAAAAGAAGAAAAAAAACACTTTTGTTTCCTACACCCTCTTCGCTCTCACGTGCACCCCCTTTATTTTCTGCCTGGGCCAGTGCTGGGCCAAGTAAAAAAACATGAACAAAAAATCTCTTCTGCACCGCCTGCTCGCTTCTGCAGCGCACCCCCTTTCTCTTCTGCAGCGCTCCCCCTACTCTCACTCCCGCACCCCACTTTCTTTGGGCTTAAGCACACTCTGTCAAAAAACCCTTTCTTTCCCTGCACACCCATATTTCTGCTAAATCTCACCCTCATCCAGTTTGGGCTTAAACCCAATATGATTATAAAAATAATTTGGGCACCCCTGTTTTCCATCCTGGCACCCCCATTCTCTTTTTTTTTCTTTTTTTTCTCAGTTGGGCCTCGAGCCCTATTCTCCTTTGCACCTCCATTGCTCATCCTTGCACCCCTTTTTCCTTTTTTAGTTGGGCCGCGAGCCCATAGACAGTTTTGCTACCCTTTTTTTGTTTTGTTTTTTTACATTTTTGGCCTTGCCTTTTATTTTTTAAATCTCCTTTTATGTCTTTCATTTGCCGGTTTTATTCCTTTACTTTGTTTTTATTTTTCTTTTTTCTATTTTTTTTATTTTGTATTTTATTTTATTTTTATTTTTACTTACTATTTTTTCTTTTTTCCTTTTCTCCCTTTGAGTTTATTTCATTTTAAATGTTTACACTTTTAGGAATATATAATAATACATGAAAAATACCTAAAAACTACAAAATAAAAATAAAAAAAAAAGTTTTAAAAATTAAACAAATGTGTAATGGCTTGGATCATCTTGTACTAAAAACTTTCTTGGCGGCTGGATTGCAGTTAGATAAGCTATTAGTGAGTATTATTATGGTTGTTCTCAATCTAATCATCTGAAATTGGGTGTGAAAATTTGCTTCAAGGGTGACATCAAGTAGACACGTGGGTTTCTGCGTCTGGGAAGAATGGTATATGTCATAATTGTGTTTTATGTGACTGCAAAACTGGTGAAATCCTGACAAGAGCCTCCAGTAGAAATCATT
This sequence comes from Vigna radiata var. radiata, assembly GCF_000741045.1. Classification (NCBI taxonomy): domain Eukaryota; kingdom Viridiplantae; phylum Streptophyta; class Magnoliopsida; order Fabales; family Fabaceae; genus Vigna; species Vigna radiata. The sequence goes on from NC_028352.1 coordinate 2,137,177, forward strand.
TTCCCCTTCCTTCTGCTTCCAACTAATTTAAAGATGTGTATCTGACTGTGCATGACTGATGATTAGAAAAGTTTTGACTCAACCTATGACCACAAAGATGACAATGGCGAACCCAGTCCATTTGTCTTAATGTTCAATGTATTAATGTTTTATATCTCATGTTTTTGTTGAGTAAAAGGAAAATATTTTCACTGCCTAAATTTATGATAATGATCTGTTTGTGAAGCTGCCACTCAAAGTTTTTTGTGAATGGATTGTAAAACTAACTTGCATATGAATGTTCTCCAAAGTTTGTTCTTAAATTATATATTTATATCCTGTTCATGTCACATCTGAATTAAATGTTATGTTCAGGTTATAGCTGGAATTGATGTGCCAGTGAGATCGATGAAAGTAGGAGGTATTCGTAGAGTCATCATACCCCATCACTTGGGTATCAAAACACATCACAAGAGCCAATCCCACCGAGCGTAAGAAACTTTTTTCTGCTCCAAACTTATTGCATGTTTATGCCTTTATACCAAGTCTTAAAAGTAATCTTTTCACAATACTATCTTCTGCTGCTGGACCAAGGATTGCAGAGAAAACCAGCAAATATATCTCCAATATTTCCTTTTAACTAATTGTTGATGATGCCATGTTTTCTTTAACCCCCTTCTAGAATGTAAGTATTAGGAATGGCAGAAAAACCCGTGTTCGCGGGTTTTATCCGTTACGGATATTTAGTACCTGTGGATAAAAGATGTTTGTAGGTAGCGGGTAATTTAATACCTACTCGTTAACAAGTCGGGTTTGGATATTATATTATCTGTGTCCATGGTATTCTCTACCCGTTTAAATAATTAAATTATAATTTTACCATTAGGTTATAACTCTTCAATCTTTATCCATTAGGTGATTTAACTCTCTCTAATAAGGAAACTGAAGCAACCACAAGAAGAATGCGGACTTCTCCAACTCCAAAAATCGCATCATCACTGTTGCCGAAATCTTTTCCTCTTTTATCGCCATTATCATCACCATGTCTGCCACCACCAAGATCGGCATCACCACTGCTGCCGAAATCTTTTCCTCTTTTATCACCACTATCACCACCATGTCTCTCACCACCAAGATCGCCACCGTGTGTCGACGGAAGGATCTGTCGACAGAGACTCTTATTGTGCGACGAAGGAACAAACTACACAATGACTGTCTTATGGTGTTTTTTTGCTATTTTTTTTGTGATTCTTCTCTGCATTGAATTATTTGTTTTCCAGTAAGGTAATTCTTCATCTTCTTCTCTTCTTTTTTTCTCATTTAAAGGTTTAGAATCGTACTCGTTGTCTTCCTCTTCTTTAACCGTATATTCCGTCGGGGATAAGAGGCATATGGAAGATGATAAAATCAGAAATTTGCCTGGTTAACCTGTAGTAAATTTCAATCACTATGTTGGTCATGTAAAGTTAAGGTCAGAAGAAGAGAAAACACTATTCTACTGATTCTTCGAAGCTCAAGAAGTTTCATCGAGTAAACCTCTTGCGCTTTGGCTCAATGGAGGTATGCATGACTAATCTTTCTATATTTTAATTAATTATCATACAATTCGCTTACATATTTTATTTTTTGTCGTGTATGCTAAAATTGATAAACTAGTTTTTCTTTAGGACCTGCTTTTTCTTCTATTGCTTTCGGAGCATCACAAGAGATGAGTCCATTTCTAGTAGATCAACATCAGGGTATTAGGTTCAACAAATTTTCTTGGAATAGAGGTATACAATATTATTATACAATTGTAAGTTTTAAATATTTATTTGCTTAATTGATTGTTTTGGAGTGTGTTGTTTCAATTTTGCAGTTACGAATATCATATTCTTGGAATCACTTATTAGTCTGAGTTTTTCTTACACTGATAATTCTGATAACTTAAGCAAGCTTGATGATCCAATAGTTGCTCTTGATAACTATGCTTTCTTAATTGATTGGTTTAAGATATTTCGTGGAAATCTCTTAAACCAACCAATTAAGAAATTGTAGTTATCGAGAGCAACTATTCGATCACCAAGCTTGCTTAAGTTATTGGAATTATTAGGGTAAGAAAAACCCACACTAATAGGTGATTCCAAGAATATGATATTGGCAACTACATAATTGAAACAACTCAGCCCAAAACAACCAATTAAGCAAATAAATATTTAAAATTTACAACAATGGTAAAATAATATAATATACCTCTATTCCAAGAAAATTTGTTAAACTTAATTCTTTAATGTTGATCCACAAGAAATGGACCAATCTCTTGTGCTGCTCCGAAAGCAACAGAAGAACAACCAGGTCCTAAAAAAAATTAATTTATCAGTTTTAGCATACACAACAAAAAAAATAAAATATGTAAGCAAATTAAATGATAATGAAATAAAATATAGAAAGATTAGTCATCCGTACCTTTGAACCAAAGCACAAGAGGTTTACTCGACGAAGCCTCTCGAGCTTCGAAGAACCAGTAGAATAGAGCTTTCTCTTCTTCGGGTCTTAATTTTACATGGCCAGCATAGTAATTGAATTGACTGAAGGTTGACCAGACAGATTTTTGACTATATCATCTTTCATCGGCCTCTTATCCTGACATAATATACTGTTAAAAAAGAGGAAGACAACAAGTATGATTCTAAACCTTTAAATGAGAAGAGAAGAAAATGAAGAATTATCTTGCTGAAAAACAAATAATTCAATCCAGAGAAAAATCACAAAAAAAAAAACAGCAAAAAAACACTATAAGACAGTGATTGTATAGTTTGTTCCTTTATCTTCTCAATGTTCTCTCTTTCTTAGTGTTCGTATGATAAGTCTAAGTATTATTTTAAAAATGTGAGATTATATATAGATGGTAGGAGGGGTATTTGCAGCGTGCCTAAATTAATAATATAATTATTATAATAAGCTTTCTCAGTTGAAACGTGCATGCATGAATGGAAAGTAGATGGAAGTTGGAAAAATAATGTCTATCTTTTTCCTTTCTTGTAAGCTTCTGTGTACTAGGATATGGGCGGATTTTATTATTTCGTTTTTTGATAACACTTTAATTGCAATGGTGGGACCATAATATTCACCCTTAAATTATAACATCACACATTTTTATCTATCTATCCATCTAACACTAAAGAAAAAAGAAAAGCATGAGTTGAGTTCATCTTTTAAAATGCATACAAGAAAGAAAATTACAAAACAAAATATTGTTTCCTTTCATATAGTAAGCATAACTAAGAAAATTACAAAACAAAATATTGTTTTTAGTAAACAAAATCCTGAATGACTTCGGTCCTCCACTTTCTGCATGTGATTTGGAAAAGATGTTTTGCATGAAAAAACACAACATAAAATAAATCTCAAAAAAACAAATTTTCCTAAAAAAGAATAAAGTAACTTTTTTTTTTCTAACAAAAGAAAATAATTTAATTTTAATTTTACTTTTTGAAAAGTAGACTTAAATTCTAAATAGTGTAATTTAATTTGTTATTTAAATTGATATGATTAGAATAAAATATTTAATTTTTTTTACCGCTATTTTCATTACAGTATTATATATATCAATTTATAAATCTTTGTCTTTATCTAGTTATAAAATAGTAAACAATATTATTTCTAATTTTTCATGTAACACAACACAACTTATTGATACTAACAATGACGTGATTGTCACTTTACTAATGACTAGGTTGTCACTTTTCTAAAAAAGATTACTTTATTGAATTAATTATTAATATTAATTGACACTTTGATGGATTAATTATTAAAAACACAAACCTTGTCATGTATGTGTGTATGTTTTTTTAAATATCTTATTATTGTAATTTTTCAAATTCAATTAATCTGATTAACGGATAAAATGAAATGTTAATTTTTTTTAAAAATAATGAATAAAGAATGAAGTAAGTTCAATTTTAATTGATAGTCCATTATTATGAGGTTTTTGTGATAAGTAGATAAAGTTTAAAGTAAATTACAAAAAGAAAACTTAATTATCTTGCAAGTCACTATGATTTTTCTCACCAAGACACTAACCTGATATTATTAGGACGATGATAAATTACGTTTGATTTAAAAGAAAATCTAACATTTGCTTTGAAAATAGAAAAAGTTGAGCTTATATTCGATACAGAATGAAGTCTTATAATGTGAAAATGTGCATCACACACCATACAAATAGTATGGTTTTAAAGTTCCCCTAATTCAGTGCAAAGTTAAAGTCTTTACCATTTTGAGATTTAGTTAGTAAATTAAATTTAAGTCCTTGGTAAAGATTATTTTGCGCTAACTCAATCTATGTACAAAATTTGAGTATTACAAACTGGGCTTGTATTAATTAGTATGTTATAATTTATATTATGAATTAAAATTTACTTTTAATTATTTGCTATGTATTCTCATTACAATGCAAATGCATGAATAATATACTTATGTTTTTTAACAAGTTTAGAAAAAAAATAATAAGTATTATTCATTGATTTGCACTATGTTAGAAACACATACAAAAATAAAGAAAATGAATCACGTTGAAAAGCTTAAAACATATATATAATTTTGTAAGATACAACTTAATTTCACATTCACATAATATTTTGTGAAATCTTATTTATTGAATCTTAGCTAAAAGTAAACAAATGGAATAATGCAAATTTATACTTGGTTTGCTGCAAAACTGGTAACAAAAACTTTTACTGTAATATCTGAAAAAAACTATACAATATTTTTTAAACCAACTTCAAATAGACATATATAAATTTACAATAGATATCTTAAAAAATAAGATAGTCAAACTATATATACCAAGAACTATTGCAAATAAACAATTTAAATGGAAGGATAATTGTATTACTGATTAAATTTTCTAAAAAAATATATGATTATAAGTAATATATATTGTGAAAAATATTAAATAAATATATATTGTGAAAAATATTAAATAAATAAATATTGTGAAAAATATATATAACAAGTGAGTAATATTTGACTATCTCAACTAATTCAAATATTTTATTGGTCTTTGTAATATATTATTTTTTAATTCAATGTTAATATTTATATAAATAGAAGACATGAAAAAAAATATATAGAGAGAGTTAATTTTTTATTGTAACAATAATAGGGTTGAAGAGTTACATAAAATCACTAGTAAGGTTTAACCCATATTCTTAAATAGGATTATGTGAATCACAATGTTTTTACCTAGTCCATAATCGTATTAGTAATATTATTATCACACAATTTTTAAATTTATTTTGATATAAAATAAAAGAATAAATTGATTGTATTTTTTTTTTTAAAAAGAAAAGAATAAAAATAAGTAAAAATAGTTTCAAATAAATCTAAAAAGTTTAGCTGTGTCTGAAAGAATTTTTTTAACAGTAGTCTTGCAAACGAGGAAATGCGACTGTCGATAAAATCATTGTGCTTATTGTTTCGCGATCTTTCTTAAAGAAGAAGAGAAAGCAGATTCAACTTTCATATATTAATGTTGAATAATACCAAAATTGAGATGGGAAAAAGAAAATTTGAAAATCTAGGATTTATGATAAAAGGAAAAATATAAACTTTTTTTTCCAAAGAAAAAAAAAGTTTAGGTTACTTTATTAAATTTGAAGTTTTAATGATTTATTAGAAAAAAAAAAGTAATAAAATATTAATAAATTTATGATAATTAATTAAACTCTTAAAATTTAATATACTCTCTGGTTTTTAAATCAAGATTAATTTTAATTAATACAACTAATGCTGTCGATTTATTTCAAAATTTACTTCATTAATTTTTTAATTATTAATTAACTATAAACATTAATATTATTACTGTTATTATTATTTTTAATTTTTTATTCAATTTTATTTGAACCTGAAAGTTTTCTTCAAATTAACTATTTTTTAGCTGTTATTATCTATTTGAATATAATATACACTCGTAAACTTTTTGTTATTATGCATATATAAATTATAATATAAACTGTGGTAAAAAAATTCTCATTCATTATATTTATTTAAAAAATTATACCATCCATCTAAAAAAAACAGAAAAAAATACCATCAATCTCTTAAGGACTAATTTGTTGAAAATTAAAAGTAATAATTGGTAGATGGTAATTAAAATTCAATTGATAGATATGTTTTAGTATAAAAAAATAACAAAACGCTCTTGCTTTCGATGCTCTATCATCATCAATACAGAATTCAGAAGATGTAATTTCTGCATTTTTGTTTGGATTTTTTATCTTTTAAGGATTAGTTCGTTGAAACTTAAAAATAACACAATTAATAGATCGTAATTAAAATTCGATTTACTTCATAATTATCACCAAATTGCTATGTATTTTATTCAATATTTTGATGAAAATTCATAGTTTTAATTTTGACATTTACAAACAAAAAAAGTTCCTTTGCTGACACATACGCCACTTTTAGATCCTTGTCCATTGCAGCATAGGGTACAAAACTCAGTTCCAAGACTGCATCTTAATCCATTACAATCTGGTGGTGGATCACTGTCCACTGTTGCTGATTCCGTAGGAACTGGTTCTGCAGCAAACAGTCTTGAAAATAAAAGGTTAAATATATATTTTAGTTCTCATTTTAGAATGTAATTGAGACAAAAGAAAAACAGAGAGAGTTTAATTGTCTCAAATTACAAATATTAGAGGACAAAAAAAACATAAGGACCTAATTGAGAATAAGGAACAAATATGAAGACTAAAACATATATTTAACCAAAATAAAAATATCATAATGTTATAATTACGTTAATTCTTTCATATTTTTTTTGCCTTTTAATATTAAATAAATACAAAACTATTGGTGTCGTCTTTTAAAATGCATACAAAAAAACAAAATATTGTTTCCTTTCATAAAACTTAAAATACAAAAATCAAATTAATCTACAAATTACCTGAAGGTATAACCAAGACCATGATTAGAATTCCCAATAAGAAATTATTGAAATGAGAAGCCATAGGAGTCTTATATGTCTAAGATTTTGAATACACCTTTCCGAAACAATAAAAAAAATAAAGATATAAGGATGTTTGTGTTTGTCCTAAGTTAACAAGTCATATTTATACTTGTTTTTCGGATGAAAGGTATTTAAAATAATAGTGAAATTTAATTTTTTATATTTTATCTCAAAACATTTTTCTTGTAATTGGTGAGATGATATTTCAAATAATTAGACAATGTTTGAATGATATGATTTTAATTGAATATTAAATTATTACATTGGAAAGAAAAACAAACATATAAAGTTAATTTTTAATTATTTATTATTATATTTATTATAAGTTTTTATTTATATAGTTTGTTATAGTTTGTGATTAATTTTATTGGAAATAGTGATTTTTATTAACTATTGTGATTCTATTTGAGATAACATTAACTATATCAAATGTTTTCATTAATTAATTAATTAATTAAATTATTAATGCATTATATTTTCCAAATATTGAATCAATTTTTTCGTAACAAAAGTGTTTTTGTAGGTATTTTTAATTTTTCACAGAAGGGACATTTTATTCTTTTTTAATTTATTACTATTATTATATTTATAATCAGTTTTTATTTATATGTTTTGTGATTTATTTTATTTGACATAGTACATTTTTATTACAATACCTATTTTGATTTTCTCTAAGAGAACATTAACTATGCAAATGTTTTCATTAGTTAATTAACTAATTAATGCATTTCATCATGCACCTACCGAATAACCTTTTTCGCACCAAAAGTGTTTTTTTTTTTGCAGGATTTAGTTTATCATGACTTTTTAATTTTTCATGAAAGGTACATTTTGTTTTTTATGTTTTAATTTGTTAATTTATTTCTATTATTATATTTATTATCAGTTTTTATTAAAAAAGATTGTGTTTGATTTATTAGAGATTTGAATTTGAAATAGAAACATTTAATACATTTTATTATTTTAACTATTCTGATTCAGTTTGAGATAACGTTAATTATTTCTATAAGTTTTTATTAATTAATTTTTGTATTTATTTATTTCGTTATTTAAATATTGAATTAATCGTTTTAGTAACATAAGTATTTTATTGAATAATTTAATTTAACACTAGTTTTAATTTTTCATGACAGTTACATTCTTTATTTTTTAGTTTTCCTTTTTTAATTATTATTACTATTTTTGTATTTGTTATTAGTTTTTATTTATTTTTTATTGTATTGGAAATAGAAATGGAAAGTAGATGGAAGTTGGAAAAATAATGTCCCATCACATGTGCTATATTTTTCCTTTTCTTATGAGTCATAATACTCACCATTCCACTGCCACACTTTCTACACATATCCATACTTGATAAGATATTGTCCACTTTGGGTCAAATTCTCACGGATTTGTTTTTGGTATTACTCCAAAAAGTTTATTACCAATGAAAATATCTATGTGTATATAAATCTATATGCAACTCTTCTTTTATCCGATGTGAAAACTTGTTTGTACAAAAAAAAAAGGCTTAATAACACTAATGGTCCCTATTTTGGTCATGAAAGTTCGATTTGGTCCTAGTTTTTTTTTTTGGTTCATTTTTGTCCTAAAGAATGTAATTTATGTTCCATTTAGTCCTTCTTGCAAACACCGTTTAAACCCTTAACGACAGACAGTCCACCCATGCATATCAGTGCTAACGTGTCTTGACTGAAACATGACGTAGCCAATGAAAGACTGTCACCTGGCAGTCCCTTCCCCACCCAAAAAATTAGGGTTTTTGAATTTAAGGGGGAAGACTTCCTTACGCTTACGCTACCGCGCGAGAGGAAAATTGAATGGGTTTCGAAATGCAGGAGCGTGGTGATGCGAATCTGGCTCGTGGTTGCTTGTCTACGATTTGGTTTCTCTGGTTTTTTTCTATTTGCAGGTTTGAAGAGCAGTTTCGCGATGGTTGGAGAAGATGAAGATTGATGGAGAATGGTGCTTTTGCGGCAACGATTCTGCTCCAATTGGCTTTTTCGTTCTTTGTATTTTCCTTTGTAGGTTGAAGACCTGACGGAGAAGATGAGCTCGCGCATGGCTTGTTGTCTCGTTGATGGCAATTCACGGTGGGAGAAGGGGAAGATGGTCATGGTGGTGTTTTTGGGTGGTTGTTGGATGGAGAAGATGAACAACAGTGGTAGAGGCGTGACCATCTGGTTAGGGTTTCGAAATGTTTGATGATGGAGGTACGAAGATGGTGGTTGGCCATGAGTGTGGCGGCGACGGTTAGGGTTAGGGGAAAATTAGGGTTTCTTAAGGTAGGAGATGATGATGACGTGTCAAGAGTGATGTGTCACTTATTGCACACCTAAACTGTCGTTAACGATTTAAACGAACATATGCAAAAAGGACTAAATTGAACATAAATTACATTCTTCAAGATAACATTAAACACAAAAAAAAACTTAAGACCAAAATAAATCTTACCAAAATAGAAACTATAAGAAAAAAAAAACTCAAAAGTAGAAGCAAGAGAAAATGAAAAATGATGCTCGTCGTTATAAAGACGTGGTTACCTCCAAGAAGGAATACAATTATAGTTAATATAATTAGTTATAATTACAATGAAATTAAATACTTGTACTTGACATGTTAAAATATATTAGCATTAATCATCATTTTTCTTCCAACACTATGTTCTCCTTTTTCTTCCCCCACTCATTACTTCTTATGATATGGAGTTACTTCCTCCGCCACCCCCAAATACTCCCTCCACTTCCTTACTATTTTTTTTATTTTAAAAATACCCATTTCTTTTTAAACCCCTGCACCACTCCCATAAACCCTCTTTGACCTTAGCAGCAACCAGAACAAATTGCAATTGCAATTTTTGCTGTCTCTGTTTGTTTCAAAGCCAAAAGACGCATGTGACTTTTCTTTTTTCTTTTTTCTGTAATTTTTTTTTTTTTGAATTTTGTTCACTTAATCTTTTTCATTGAAATTTTATGTCGATAATTGTGACCCTTCAGTCCAAGACACTTTCTTTCTTCTTAGTTGGATGGATTAAGTTTGAGTAGCAAAATTTGGGTTTTTTATTCTCTCTATTTTTGTCTTTCTTTTTCTATTATGAGGCTTAAATTTACTTAACATTTTTTTGAACCCAGAAACAAAGACTCAATCTTTTCCATTTTCTTCTTATTATTTTTTGTTGGTTGTTCATGGGCACTTCCCTGTACCATTGAATTAAATTCACTGGAGAACTGCTGAGAGAGAGGGAAGAAAAATGGCCTATGCACAGGGTTTTACTCCCAATTTCAAATTGGGTTTTGAGTTTTCTTCTAGTTCGTCATCACAACAGAGATAGCCTTTGATGTTTTTTGTCGTACACTGTGGATATTCCCTCAAATTCTATGATGGAGTGTGTGACACATCATTTATGATGAATTATATTTTATTGTTATGAACTACTATATTATTACATATTTTAGTACATATTTTAGGTAAGTATTATTCTATAATGAGTTGACGACTCCTTTAAAAAAACAAATGGAAAATTTTGCATTGAATGGTTGTCATAAAGAAATTCATTCTTATTAAAATGCTTGAAGTAGAAAATTATTATTAACATGATAGCACATATTAATTAAAACAACTTATATGGCAAATCATGGATAAACTTGGATGAGAGATTTGAAGCCAAAAAGTGGACTAAACTTGCAGCTGGTGAAGCCAGCCTGGTATATAAGTTTCTCCCATTCTTTCTTCTCTCTTTCTTTTCCATTCAAGAGAGTCAACATCGCCAAGTCATAGTTCAGCTTCAGCTCAGTCAAATCTCGATCATCACCTGCTTCATCAATTACCACGTCTATGATTATCACCTTTCCCTCCTTCCCTTTCCCAGAAATTGCTTCTTTGCAGTTCTTCAATATCTTTATAGAAAGTTCATCATCCCAATTATGCAGAACCCACTGCAAAATAATCAACTCAAATTTCAGCTATACACAATCAATACATTACTCCCGCATATTAATGGGAAGACTTTGAGATTAATGTTGGATGAATTAATATATCTATGTATACCTTGAGTAAAACTGCATCAGCAGAAGGAATTGATTCAAACATGTCACCACCAACAAAACTCAGATTTTGGGCTGTTTTCAAATTGGCCACAACTTGTGGTAGGTCAAGGACTGTGCATTTCATGTGAGGAAAGGATTCGAGTATGAGCCTGGAGACAGCACCAGTGCCACCTCCCACATCGACAAGAGAAGACAACCCCTCAAACACGTGCTTGCATTCTTGGAGACCCAGTTTGATCATTTCAGAATCAGCTGCCACAGCCTTCTGAAATACATCCAGAAACTGAAAATCATTTTTGATGAAGTCAAAGTAACTCTCTCCGGTTACGCTCTCGAACAACGGAACTTGAGTATCCTCTGTAAACAGTTTCTTGGAGGAGTTCCACATGTTAAACATACTTGGATGAAACGCTACTTCCGCATTATCTGCTAAGCAGAAGGAATTGCTTCTGACCAGAAACTTTGATGCAAGAGTCAAAGAATATGTTTCTTCTTCTTCTTCAGAGTTCTGTGAAGGTGTTTTCGTGAAGAAGCCATTGTGTGTTAGAAGGCGCATGAAGCGATGGAGAACACCGACTTTTGAAGGCGGCAGATTCAGAGATGAGGCCAAGTCGGAGAGAGTGATAGGTTTTCCGTGACGGTGGATTGCGTCGGCTATGCCTACCTCCGTCGCAAACTTCACCGCCATGCAGCTTTGGAAGCCGAGGAGATATTTGTTCACGTGCATTTGAGCTTTGTATATTTCACTTGCATTTGCACTGTCATTGTCTGTGAAAACCATTTTCTTTTTCTTTTTCCGGAATATCTTGGTTTGATGTGATGTGCTTTGTTTGTGATATGATACATGTTCGTTTATAGGGTCTTCCATGGATATATTAGTAAATTTCTAAAAAAATAAGTATACCTTTTTTAAATTCTTATTTTAATTTAATGTTACTCTTTATAAAAAATCGTACTTCATTTATTGTTTGGCTAAATATACATCAATCTGTGAAACGTATCGGATTACTTTATTGAATTAATTATTAATATTAATTGATAATTTAATGAATTATTTATTAATATTAATTGACAATTTAATGAAAAAATTAATATTAATTGACAGAAGAGACATTGCCACTAAACAGACCCATGCTTCTACTGGCCCATTATTGGTAGGCCTTCAATGGTCAGTTATTTTTTGGGCCATTTTAGAACAATATGTTTAGTCTTTTACTTTTTACCCTCCCATAAATGTCTATTTACCTATTTGAATTACAGCAAGATCCAAACTAAAACGAAAATCAACAACCAGGCAATTACTTTTAGCACCCTACCTTTTTCTTCCTTACCCTATGTCTCCTATCACTTCCTAAATTTATTTTCACAACAGAATAAACAATTCCGAAATTTTTTTTTTCCAGAAATCAACCCTCCTTTTTGGGAAAACATTTTCCAGAAGTTCTTTTATGGGGGTGGGAGGTGAAATTCGATGGAGGTGCAGGAAGCTTTAGCCCATTCTAATAAAGACACAGGTGTATATTAAAATAATTGAATTTTGTTTACCTAACTAAACCTATTTAGGAAAATTACACAAATAAGTAATTATAACCTTTATTTAGCTAAATAGAGTATGTCATGGGTCATAAAAAGTAATTCATGAAAAACTTATACTGATAAGTATTTACAAGATAAGATTCGAGTAAATATGTTTATTTGTATAAACTTTATACAAAGTATATTATAATAAATAGGTTTAATTGATTCTTTTGTCCCCAGTTTGGTTGAAGTGTGTCAAATTCGTCCCTCTTTTAAAAAAATGTCAATTTCGTCTCCCTATAGAAAAAACTTGTGTCAATCAAGTCATCTGCTTTCAATACAAACTAGTGGTGTTAAAAACTTAAAATGAGTTTTGAATAATAACCACTTCTAGGTCTGATCCCTGATATTGCAATGGATAAAGTGAGTTTTGAAAGCAATGATTTTTAAGAGAGATAACTTGATTGACATAAATTTTTTCTATATGGAGACGAAATTGACATTTTTCTAAAAGGGGACGAATTTGACACACTTCAACCAAACTGGGGACAAAAGAAGCAATTAAACCTAATAAATATTGAGAAATGATAAAATTATATTTTAACACATCCTTATATTTATAGTAATTATTTAATATTAATTTTAATTTCTTATATTTTTTAAAAATATTTAATATAGTTAGGGTAATTAGGTGTTTCTTTTGGGAACGGTTGCGTTTTGCGTGTGCATTAGTTGTTTATTAGGTGAGCAACAGCAGCATTTCCAACTCATCTACATTCCTTCTTTAGTTTATTTTTCTCTTCTTCTCAATTTTGTCATCTCAGTTCACAACCACAATTCAATTTCAACTGCAAATTCAAATTTTAGTCAAAACCTGTTTGACTAAACATCAACCACTGCTGCAATGCTAATAAAATAACAAATGCTACCTTCTTATTTTTTTACCTTAATTTTTACGTGTCATATGTACTGCATTCTTAATTGGAAAGACAGTAGTTTAAATTCTTACCTCATTTTCTTCTGTATTAAGCAACATTGTACCCACAATGCTACCTAGTAAACTTCTCCCACTAAACCTTCCAACCGAATCTAAGCATAATAATCAATGCTCACAGATACAATTTATTCATTAAATAGTTACACACTATTCATGACAGTAAGATTATGTTGCAATTTTATTTACTGATATTTAAAGTTGAGTGAATTTTTTTCTTTAAACTGTACAATAAAATATAAAATAAAAATTAAATATATTTTTAGTCTTTAAATTTTAATATCAAATTAAAATTTATTTTGTGTCAAATATTTTCCTGTCAAACAAATTTTTAGATTAACACTTGAACAATTTATCTCATTTAATAAATTCTAACTCAAATATCAGTTTAAAATGTAAAAAAAAATATATATTTATTGAATTCTAAAATTTTGAGACAAAAATATATTAAAATTTAAAAAACATATAAATTTTAATTTTAATGACTCTGTATATTTACGCCAAACCAATTTCCTTGCTGGTTGAAATGATTGAGTGTGTCCAAATGTGGAAGTTTGCCAAGTGTTGACACATAAAAGCATTAAGAAGATAAAGTTGCCGAGTGCTACCAGAAAGGCAACCCACAAATTTTCACACAAATCAGTGGACCCACAATAAAACTAAACTAATATTCAATGCAATACAATATAAGATAAAATCAAACACCTAGGTAGTTATTGATGAAGTTCCTAATCAGAAAGTAACGTGTGACATTAAAACTGTACAAACAGTTCTGACTTAGGTTATCAGCTACATCCACTTTCCAGCTTCCTAGTCATACCACAAAAACGAGGTATTTTGACACTCAAACTTTCAGTGTTCAAACATTCTTATTCCTGGAACAATTTCAACCAAGAAAATATACCCAAAACCAACACAATTGAAAACATTTCAGCTCACCAAATCAAACTGATTATGCAAAACTAAGCACGCCAAGAAACACAAGGCATGCTGTGCACCACTTCATATAACATACATGACCAACACCACCCCGCAATATTACACTTCAAAACATACCAATACCATGCATTCCCACATTCCTTTTCACTACAACGCCATGACCAAACCAAGAACTCTCAACCTCACCTTCTTCATGCAAGACATCCAAATTTTTGAGATTTTCCTTGCGGTTCTTGTCTTCCTACTCATTCATTCTCTTAGACAAAAGAGGCACCATGGCCTAGTCGTTTGGCCTGTCCTTGGAATGGTTCCATCTTTGGTCACAGGACTCCGAACCAACTTGTATGAATGGATCACAGAAGTGCTCAAACGGCAAAACGGGACATTCAGATTCAAAGGGCCTTCCTTTAGCAACCTCAACTGCATTGTCACTGCTGATCCTCGCAACTTGGAGCACCTTCTCAAAACCAAGTTCCCTCTGTTCCCTAAGGGAGGATACTTCAGGAACACGGTTAGAGACCTATTAGGAGAAGGTATATTCAATGCAGACGATGACACCTGGCAGAAACAAAGGAAAATAGCAAGCATTGAGTTTCATTCAACCAAGTTCAGACAATTAACAACGGAATCCTTGTTCGAGCTTGTCCACTATAGGCTCTTGCCTGTGTTAGAGGCATCGGTTAGGAAATCGGTTGCAATAGACCTGCAAGACATTCTCTTAAGGCTAACTTTTGACAATGTTTGCATGATAGCCTTTGGTGTTGATCCAGGTTGTCTGCGCTTGGGTTTACCTGAGATACCATTTGCCAAAGCCTTTGAGGATGCAACAGAAGCCACAGTGTTTCGTTTTGTTACCCCAACGTGCGTTTGGAAGGCCATGAGGCTTCTCAACCTGGGGGTGGAAAGGAAGCTGAAGAAGTCCATAAAAGGGGTTGATGAGTTTGCTGAGAATGTCATTCGGACTAGAAAGAAGGAACTCTCTTTGCAATGTGAAGACACAAAGAATAGGTCAGATTTGTTAACTATGTTCATGAGGCTGAAGGATGAGAATGGAAGAGCCTACTCGGATAAGTTTTTGAGGGATATATGTGTGAACTTTATATTGGCAGGGAGGGACACCTCTTCGGTTGCTTTGAGTTGGTTTTTCTGGTTGCTTGAACAGAATCCTGAAGTGGAGGAGAATATTCTAGCAGAGATATGCAGGTTGGTAAGTCAAAGGAACGACATAAAAAGGGAAGAGTTTGATAATTCTTTGAGATTTAGGCCGGAGGAGATCAAGAAGATGGATTATTTGCATGCTGCCTTATCAGAAGCTCTAAGGTTATACCCTTCTGTGCCTGTGGATCACAAGGAGGTATTTATTTAATTTCTTTCATACTCATTCTTTTTCCATTCCAATTGCTATAAGCTTACGAATAATTCCAAATTTGGTTATTAATATCTGTTTTGAGATGTAAAATTCATCTTAGCACTACATGTTCATTGTCCAGTAAAGCCAGGACAGTCTGTTTTCAGAGTTGTTGCTCAATTAGAACTGAAACTTTGTTTGGATAATTTAAATAATAATTTTTTTACATCAAAAGTCAACATAGATTATAGGAGAATTCTCGGTGGAAATAGGACCACACACATAAAAAATAGTAGTGTACTCCTATGTTTTGTTCTGATACATAGACGTTCAATCTGTTCCTTCAAGCGTCTGAGTTATTAAATTCTCCGAGCTGATGCAGAGCAGCTAGCTATTATTAGGTCTATTTAACAACCACAATTCTTTGGCAGCCCCCTAGAAAAATTAGGCACGGGTAACGGCAATCATAAAAGAGTGGGAAATCCTAGAATTGTTTAATGTCTCGTGAGTCAAATTTGTTTTCAAAACCTGTCAAATTTACTGGCTAAGCATGATCTGACAAGTCAATGAAAAACACACATGCGTAGTAAATACTGTAGTGAGAGAAATCACACAATTCAAAGTGATATTGAATGCAGCTAGAAGTGATGCTAGTGTGCAATTATGAAATTTTCAGGTTGTTAAAGATGACACATTCCCAGATGGAACGGTACTAAAGAAAGGAACAAAAGTGATCTACGCAATCTATGCAATGGGAAGAATGGAGAGCATATGGGGGAAGGACTGGAAGGAGTTCAAGCCAGAAAGGTGGCTAAGAGATGGGAGGTTCATGAGTGAGTCTGCCTACAAATTCACTGCATTCAATGGTGGTCCTCGTTTGTGCTTAGGCAAAGATTTTGCATACTACCAGATGAAATATGCTGCGGCCAGCATCATATTCCGGTACCGTGTGAAGGTGGTGGAGAACCACCCTGTAGAGCCAAAGCTTGCCTTAACTATGTACATGAAGCATGGCTTAAAAGTTAACCTATACCGCAGGGATGTTGCACAAATTCACAGACACTTGGAGGAAGGGTTCAAATAATCTAATTCATGATGATCACGCAGTAGTAATGTAGTTTTCAGTTTGTTTCTTATTTGGAAAGTTTGTAAGTACAAAAATGATAAAGAAACTGGATTGGATAGATATAGAGCTGGAGAACACTAAATAATGAAGTTCATGTTCTGTTGATGGGATATTCCAGAACTGTATTTCCTAATGAATATATTTCTGGTCCGTGTGAATTAGATAGACAGTACTTTTACAAACATTTGCCTGTATGGTTTGTTATCTTTAATGAATAAATGCTTCCCAACGGATCCCTGTCACTTTTTATTCCATGATTCATAAGAACTTATCCAAAAAAAAACCACGTTAATCATCTGTCTAATATTCAGCAATATATATCCTATAAACAGGAACGGGAAATTTTTTTTTCTTTAACCAATTGATTTTCCACATCAAGATCAGTTGTTTTTTTGGATTACGCCCAAAGAGGATTAATAGTTCATAAATTTTTTTCTCTTATCTCTATTCTTAATCCTTACTTCTTACAAGAGACTTATTCTTGTTCTAGGATCAAACACCTTATGCTGGGCTCCACAATAAACTAGTTCTATCTTTCTAAACATACTTGAAATCCATCACAATGTTTGTAACCAACAAACAAGCTCACTATATAGTCTAACATCCAAGACTATCTAGGACATGGGGATCCCGACGAGAAAACCATGCTGAGAGAATGAAACATTGTCATGGATTGTTAATAACAATATTTGAACATTTCCCAGAGTTTCATTTTTTAAGAAGCTCGGACCCTATACTTCAAGGAAAGAAGATATGAAAAATGTTTATCAGTTTAAGCCATTCCATTCATCGTAGAACTCTTTCACAAACTCCTCCATGAACTTATGCCTTCTTTCAGCCCTCCTTTTCCCAGCCTGAAATAAGTAGTTGATATTCAATTTCCTCGACAGACTTTAGTAAATATGCATGTATTTCTACAGAGACTTAATACATTAGCATTTTCTTGACAGGCTTTACAAAAGAAAGTGGCACCTTTTGCAAAATTTTGTGTGTTGGACAAAAATAGTTATATTGCCATCATACCTTGGTTTTCATCATATCTTTGAGCTTGAGAAGCTTCTCATGAAAATGATTAATAGTAGTCTGTTCCTCTTTGTTCATGTATTGCTCCTTGGACAAATCAGAACGTGGCAGAATGGAGGGATCATGCAGCAACCTCTTCTTACTCCCGCCAAAAGTGAAGCAACGTGCAATTCCTGATATAGAGGTAAAAGACTCAAACTAAGAGATTTCCCATTTATACTTTTCATAACTTGTTTTAACACCCACTTTAAATCCCCCTCCTTCTCTCATTACATCACTTGTATCAGCTATCACTTTTTCCCTATCTTCCTATGTCTCTCTCTAAGGGTGTAAACAACCCAGCACAGTGTCAAGAAATCATTTCGCTATGCTTTAATATCCCAATTACTGCTCCAGCTTTTGGGCTTTGAGGCTTTGGGGACTAATATTTAATTTAAGTGCCTTTGGAGCACCCCCTACCTGAAAGATGAAACACAGCTAATTTAACAAAATACCTATAGCACCAATAGCATCAAGTCGATCAGCATCTTGCACAACTCCAAATTCTGGAAACCAATCACTACTTCCATTTCCAGTCACCTCTTCCTTGAAACCTGGATATTGGAAGCAGCATCTTATCTGAGTATTTTATAGCAATAGAGATGAAATTGAAAAGTGGTAGAAGCAAGACATTGTTAAGAGCACACGTACAAATTTTAGAAATTTACCAACTATTGTTAGAAATACACGAGATACTGAGAAGTGTAAGAACCAAAAGCCTCGAAGCAGAGTTTCTTACTTTTGGGGATATAGATAATCAACGGAAGCGATATATCTTTGTGTCCTAAATATTTCCCTATCCCCACCCCAACAGAAAGCACCAACTAAAAATAAATCCGAGAAAGCTATCATAAGCACATTAGAGCATAAAAAAGAAAAGAATATACAAAAAATTAAAAAATAACATCAGAGTAAAGAAGATATCCGATTGATCACTCATAAGCTAAAACATTTTCCACATTACAGCTTGAAATAACATCCATATCAATCAAACAAAAACAAAGGTAATAAATAACAATGTTCAGGAGACAAAAGATTTATAGTTGCCCTCAAAACTCACCCATTTCTCTGATGATCCGCAAAATTGTTAATTTCTTGTCCTCCTCAACTCCCTCTTGGTCAAGAAAATTCTCAACAATTTTTTCCTCGGATGGGTCCCTGGATGACAAATCAGTTTCCCAAAAAAAAAGAAAAGAACAACACACAGAATGGTAAATTGGAAGAAAAGGAGTAAAAATGATCAACAAGCAGACCCATTTGCCACATGATGGGATTTATGACAGGAATTAATGGAAATTACATCACTTTGCTGTACTGTATTAAAGGAACAAGATAAAAGCATCACGCTTGAACTGAATGGACCATACGTTACAAACAGAAGCTATGTAAATTTTCTAACCTAAGGTATTTGTAGTCGGCTATGTCATGGAGCAGTGCAGCAAGCTCAACCTAGGAATAAGAATATGATGCAAAGCTGAAAAATAGAACAAAAGAAAAAAGAGAAAAAGGATATGACTGAGGAAAAGAGTAATGAGAAAAGTCACGATTTGCATGGAGTGAGGATCGGAAGAGAGGCCTTCCTCTTCGGCAAGTGAGAGAGCAAGATCACGAACTCTCCAAACATGAGCTGCGTCATGGGAAGCATCGTTCCCTTTCATCATCTTCTCCACAAGAGCTTCTGCATTTCTTCTTACACTCTCCATCTCTGCTTATCCCTTTAACCAATGGTTAGAGCAACTTCTCCAAAACCAATTTAGCTTAACTTCACACTTACTTTTTGACTTTCATCACATTTCAATGAAGAGATATTTAAAAATAAATAAGTAATTCAACTTTAAAAGTAAAAAACATTATTATACTCATTCAAATAATAAACTTTATCGTGTGCAATAATCAAACATAAATTAGAATAATGTTTGATAAATCAACTTGTATAATTAAAGATATCATCATAGTCGATTAAAAATTAGAATAATGTTTTAATTAAAATAATATAATTACCTTTTTAAGTAGTGAAAAATTGAATTATGAGACAGAACTTATAGAAAAATGACTCTTATAAAATATCATCGTTGAAGTAAAATTTACAATAAAATAAAATAAATGACTTAAAAATAATGTTAGCATTGTAAGATCTGTTTAAACTAAAATAAATTTTCATGATAAAGTTTGATAATGTGTTAGAGATGTTTCGAGTAAATTAACACATTTTTTTACACAGTTTTGATTTCATTTTTGTTAAATATTATCAGGAAAATTCAATAAATACAAATTTTAATAATAAAACATGTAATTTTAACTAAAAAAAACATGTTAAGAATATCAAAAACTAATGAATGTGCTAGCAGAATTTTTAAAAGTTCAATTTTCATTCAAACAAATTAGATATCTTTTAGCTCGAGATTTTTTAAAATTTCATATGCTTATGCAAGAATAACATATAGTTTATTTGACATTCTGTGATTTAGTCTGTATTAAAAAAATACTAAAACTATACGTTCTTAAATTGAGTGTATAATATATATGAAACGAGCTTAGGTTATCTAAAAGTTGAAGGGATGAGACGCAAAGACTAGGTCAAAGTCTTGGGTGTAAGATATACACACTACCATGGAGTGTGTGGGGTGCCTTAAATAGCAAGGGACTCTCACCATTTTCATCATTCAAGCTTCCATTTTCATCATTCAAACTTTCCATAGCCATGGCCAAAACCAAAACTAAAGGCTTACAATATCCAAAACCCAAAGCCTCTCTTTTTCTATGTTGTTTTGGATCAGTTCAGAACAAAACGCCAAAAGATAACTCCACCATCATCACTCATCATAACCCACCGAAACAGAACATTCGCACCAGCAAGAAATCAATGGCCAAAACGGTGCCGCTTCAGGAAGAGTTGGAGTTTCCTGACATGAAGAGTTATACCAAACTGCATTCATCAAGCTGGAAGTGGAGGTCAAAGTCAAAGTCAATGTCAATGTCAAAGTCAAAGCCACTCAGTAACACTCAAATCAATTCCACTCTCGGCCAACCACTCTCGCAATCACAGTCGCCGGTATGATTACTTGCATATTTCATCAGTATGATTTTTATAATTTTATTATTCATATACTTTGCCATTATTAATTAAACAATGAGAAGAACTAAAAGATTACTGAAATTAATCTCTCTTTACTGTTACTTGGTTAATTAATTTCTGCAGAAGCTAAGGAACAAACCAGAGTACGACACGCGTCAACACGCGGTTTCTCTCCCAAGTTCGAAACGGCAGCATGGGGTGCATGAAACGACGGGGAAAGACTGGAAGCAGAAGCAGAAGCATCAACAGGATCACGTGATTGGCGCGTGCATGTTTATAGTAAGTTTGGTATCAGTGATAGTGTTGGGTCGTTTAGGTTCGATCTTTTGCACCACCTCTTTCGTCTATCTCGTCCCTGCCTTCGCAAAAAGACAACGTCAATTCCGTCGTTGATGCTTCAAACGACAACAAAGTCATCCAAAGATGTCGCGGTTTTGCTGTAGATACTGATAATAACTCTTGAGAAAATTGTGTATAATACGCGTGCATTTCTATTTTGTATTTTGTATAATAAAAACTATTCAACTTAATCACATTATTATCGCGTTTTATATGTTGTAGTAAGTTTCTAGTAATCATATTTATAAATTTTGAATTTTTAGTTAAAAATATTCAATTACGGTCTAATATTTTATAAATATGTTTTATTATATTAATTATATAGTTTATGTAAATGATTTTAATACATAAAGTATCAAACTTCTTTAGTCAGTATTATTCTAAATTCTAAAGTACTCTTAATAAGAATTGACCAATTACTTTGAAAATACATTGATTGGTCTTTTGTGTACAAGGTTGATTTACTTCATTGTTTATTACAAAAATAATTTTTGTTATGTCACTCCATTGCTCCCATGAATCGTGGCATCATTGCCTAAAATTCGAGAAACACGTATGAAAAAGTGTGAACATATTTTATTATATAAGATAAGATGTGAGTAACCCAATGTTGGAGTGGTTGGAATTTACACAATTGTTGATTTTCTTATGTTATGGAGTATTGAAAAATACAATGGTTGCATCATCGAATGTTACGCTGGATATTTGCTACCATTAATCACAAGACATGTAAATTATTGCATAGACAACCTTTAGTTTTGCTCTTTTGCATAAAAAGCAAAAAATTAAAAACAAAGGCCTCTTATATTTAGTACATGTGTTGGCTATCTGAAAATAAAATTTATTTAAAATGTTAAGAACGAAAAAGTATATCGACAAATAATTATTCAAATATTGACAGATAAATATTATATAGAAAAACATCATAAGTTAAAATTACAATATATTTGTGATGAGAAAATTATATGATTTTACATAGAGAACAGTCGTGTGGCTTGATTTATTACTTTTACACACTTATCAACCAATGTGTTATTTTAATTGTTTTATAATATTTTTGAATTATACTTTTAATATCTCTCGTATGATTAGATATATGAATATGGACCCGTGTTAATAGAGAAGAATAAGAGTAAAATATGAAACTAACTAAAATTAATGATTAATATAAACTAAACTTGTTGGAAAAAACTCCTTTTTAACTAACATGTTAAAACTTTTGCATTGATCACGTAAGGCAAGTAAGAAAAATAGGAATGAAGTCAAAGATTTGATAAATTAAAGAATGTTTTTATATTTAATTACTAAAAATTTGTTAGATTCTAATTACACTAGACGTGGCATGGGGTAGCATTAAAGGAATTATTAATGTGGAGCATTAAACCAAATAAAGATCAAAGTTCGTGCATGTATGTGTTTGGTTGTGAATGAACTTTTATCAAATATGGATAAGAACTGCAGAAAAGGTTGAGTGTTTTGGTTTGAAGCCATGAACAATTTTATAAGGTTTTAAGTTTAAGCAGAAAACGATATATGTGAAAATGCAGATAAGAACCAAGGAAAAGGTTGAATGTTTGGTTGGAAACTTTTATCTTTTGACAATTTTATTTGGGTTTAAAATGTGGGTAAGGATTAGAAGAGATTTATAGACTAAGATATTATGATTAGATTTCTATGTTGTGTCATTGTATAATTTAACATATTGTCAAAATGTCCATGAATATTATGTTTGCTTTTGAGAATATAATTAATATGTTATTTAAAACATCCAACAGTAACTAGTAGTTAAAAGTTTATTAGTTGAAATAGATGTTCATGTATTGAACTGCAAATAATAAATTTACGCGTGTAAAAGAAAAGAATAAACTTGTATTCCTTAAAATGTTCCCAATTATTTATTTTAAAATAGTTATTACACTTAACAAAATAGTATGTCTCATGAACTAATTATAACATGTGGAAAAACAATTTTATTAATTTTTATTTTTTAACAATTTTTCATCTAAACATATCCAATATAATAAAATAAACCCTACTTAATATATATATATATATATATATATATATATATATATATATATATATATATATATTATTTTGTTAGTGAGAGTTCTTTTTTTTATACATAAAGTTTATTTAGTTTTAGGTTAAAAAAAATCTCTATTAAAAACTTAATTTTAAATTAAGGTATTTTAATAATTTTAAAATTTTATTTAAAATAAAAAGATAAAAAGTAACTGTATTATTAGTTATTATTTTTTAGTTTAAAAAATAATTATCTTTTATTTTATATTTTATTTTAAAAGACAACTATCTTTTAAAATAATTATTTAATATAATTACTTTTTATTTCTTTTATTTTAAATTAATTTTTAAAATTATTAAAATATCTTTAAATTTATCGTTAATTTTTTTAACAAAAGTATTTTTGTGATTTAGATCTTGATATACTTTGTTAAAATACGATTAAATTAACAAACTCTCTATGTAAATAATAGATAAATCCGAAATATATCTTATACTAAAAAACAACTGTCAATTAAAAAAAGGTATAATTTTAATTATAATACAATTTATAAATTGAGATATTTGTTATAGGTTGTCAAAAATAAAATAATGTTTTTAAAATTAAAAAGAATGAACTGAAACAGAACCATAAGGAAAACCAAATCAGAGAAGCCCTAATCAAAGCAAAGCTAATCGAAAAATCCCAACTTCGGATCGTGTTGGGAGCCATGAGAGGTTTTGCGAGAAGCTCGAACTCTTTGATGAGGAAGTTGTTCCATGGAAAGAACGTTCAATCCCAATGCAGTAGTCGTTCGTACAGTCTCATCCCAATGGTGATTGAGCACTCTTCCCGAGGGGAGAGGGCTTACGACATCTTCTCGCGCCTCCTCAAGGAGCGCATTATCTGCATCAATGGACCCATCTCCGACGACACTGCTCACGTCGTCGTTGCGCAGCTCCTCTTCCTCGAATCCGAAAACCCTTCCAAACCCATCAACATGTACGTCAACTCCCCTGGTGGTGCCGTCACCGCAGGTACCCTTTTCATTTTATCGTCTCTTGTCTCTCTCTCTCTCTAATTGCGTTTACCTCTTCAAAATCGCATTTTTCGATCAACCCATTTTGCAACACCCCTAATTGTTATAAAATAGAATGGAACGCGTCTGTGATGTGTAAAATGTGTGGTTTTTGTTCTTTAATCTATAATCGATGGTAATTGCTCAATGGGTCAAATGAATGATCTTCTAATGGATAAACAAACTATTTAGTTGGTTTTTGTAATATAATGTTCTTGTGTTTTGCTTGGGGTTCGATTTTGAGTCTCCTTCATGAACAAAAAAACAAAAAATGTAATCAGAGAAGAGAGATCTCACTAGGCTTGGTTACTAGATTATTTTTATCCGTAAGAATTGAATACATGTTATATAGCTTACAACAACTCACACACCCTGCCTAACCAACCCAGATAGACTTTCTTCAAGTTAGTGGATTTCCTTGTAGAGATTGGTTATAAATTGGAACACAGAATGGTTCTGGGAACAAAGGGACTACAGCTTAAAATGGAAACTATAGAAATCATGTGAATATGTTAACTTTTTCTAATTTTTTTTTCAAGTGTGTATAATTTATGCTCTGTTCTGAGACCTGGCATTGGTGTCACTGTTATGTGTAGGGCTAGCTATCTATGATACGATGCAGTATATTAGGTCTCCGGTCAGTACGGTATGCATGGGCCAAGCTGCATCCATGGGTTCTCTCCTATTGGCTGCGGGTGCCAGGGGGGAGAGGCGGGCTCTTCCAAATGCATCAATCATGATTCACCAACCTTCTGGTGGTTTTAGTGGCCAGGCAAAGAATATTGCGGTTCACGCCAAGCAGATCGTTCGAGTTTGGGATTCTTTGAATGCGTTGTATGCCAAGCACACAGGCAAGTCGGTTGAGGTCATTCAGGCAAATATGGACGCAGATAACTTCATGACTCCTCAAGAGGCCAAAGAGTTTGGGATCATTGACGAGGTCATTGACCAGAGACCTATCACTTTGGTTTCTGATGCTGTTGGTAATGAAGGGAAAGACAAAGGTTCCAATTAGATCCAGATGGAGGGTAAGATTTCTTTTGGGAATCCTTGCTGTATTTAAATGCTTTGCCTGTCACCTTAGGTATAAGTTGCAGCTGATATAGTGTTATCAACCAAACATAATCTGTTAGTTTTGAGTTAGACTTGATCATTAAACTTCAGTATTGTGCTCAATTCGGTTTCATAATTTCATTGGCATATTTTTTTGTTACACAAATTTGGAACATTAAGCACCTTTATCTTGAATTGCTAATTATATCCACAATAACACCATATGATTGTTTCAGTGAGGGTATATAATTTTACTTTTGAGTACTAACTTTTCTGTGAAGAGTAAAATTTTGATATCTATTGAGTTTTGTTACTCGAGGCTACCTTAGCTCTTAACAAATTGATATGAGCTTTGATAATCAAATATGTCCATCCTCTATTGCCATGCTCTTAGATTGATCTTGTCTATGTGTTTATTGCGTATATATTCTACAAGGCAAAAGGAGGTCCTTAAATTTTATAGTCATTGTATGTATTAAAATGCATTAAATTGGCAAGGTGGTCTTGTTTTTTTGTAGTGATATGTTTAACTTACTACTATGGTCATTTTTTATTATTTAATTAGACGTTCATAGAAAACATATGGAGAATTTGACAAACTTTTTGCTGTTGGTAAATGCAACGTTTTGTGTATGTGTGTGGAGTATATGAAGTAGAAATGGTTGATTGTTGGAGCATAGTAATCAATTTCAAATAGGTGTGGAGTACCAGACCCCAAACAGTTATAACAAGACAGCCAATAGCAGGATCATCAATATTTTGAACCCTAAACAAACATTTATACTACAATTATCTGTGCTGGAAAACAATGGTATATTCCAAAAATAAAGTATTCTAACCCCAAGATAATTAAAATCAAACATATATGATCCATGGGCATGTTTGTAATATAGACCAACGAATGTACCAAAATAGCTTATTTACATGATTATGTTGCCCATCCCCAACGTAATTTGTTACTAACTTTATGTTCTTAGTGCAATTCTTTTAATGTGTATTTTCAACATGCATATTAAGCGTTAAATATAATATTTTTCATTAATATTAGTTTTTTAAAGAAAATTAAATATTATTTTAGACTCAACTTAAAAATATTTAATGTTGTTTTTGTAAGGTTGAATTCATAATTTTATAGAATATTTTGTTAATAATCCATCTTTAGTTTTACCAACACAATTTTAAGTGTTTCTACTGGACTAGTGAATGAGTATTGTAAAAAAGAAAGATGAAAATACTTCTACTAAGGTTGAGATTCTCTGAGGAGATGCATATATGAAAACTAATGTTAGTTCATCGGGTACATTATAAATTGATAGAATATTAAGTAAACAATATATAATGCATTATATAAAGTCTAAATCATTAATATAAAGTCTGGATCATGTCAATTTACACAAATATGCACAAGGATGAACTTCTATTTTAAAATCATTCACACTTCCACGTGTTACCATGTGTTATATGTATAACACAACAAATACATATACTATGCATGTTTATTTATAGAAGTTATCAATTGCATCTCAATAAAATGCTATAATTTATTAAATATGTTTAGGCATAAACATGAAAATTTCATCATCAACTTTCTTCCTATACTTCTTATATTAAGGTAGTTTATATACTTATTTGTAAATGAGTTTGATGGATAAATTTTCTACAAATCATTAGTGAAACATATGATGTTTAATTTTTTAATGAGTTTGTTATTAATATTACAAAAATTAAGTCCACAGTATTATCACATACCCATTAAAGACAATACTATAACATGTATTTATCTATTTCCTTAGCAATCACATAAATAATTATACAACAAATAATTTTATGGTAAATATCAACAACTAAGCATCATTTAAATAACCTTACTTTCTTGAAGTGATGGAGACTTCCTCACTTGAATGGTTTTACACCTTTTTAACAATATAATATTAACAATATAAGTGCGAAATAGCTCAAATAATATTAATCCAAAAGACAATTAAGATAATATTTACATTTAATACATACTAATTTATCACATATATAAATTAATCAAAAATAGTAATAATACTTGTAATTATCTTCCTATTATATAATAATCACAACTGCTTTATATTATTTCAACAATTATGTGAAAAGGGATATATATACCTAACTCTACATGCATAATATTTCAATGAGTGTTATTTTTGTAAACTTAAAATCTCTCAGCATTTTTTCTTCTAACTTTACCACTAAAACACTTTATATTCCTAGTAATTGGATAACTTTTAGTAAAGTTTTTCCACGGTAATTCAAAAGACTAATACTTACATAGACAATGTTTTCTCTTATTTACATATCCAATAAAAGAAAGTCCAAAATATCAATACTTACACAAATAATATATTCTCTTCTATACATATGTTAAAAAAATAAAAAGAATATTTTCATATATACATAACTAAGAAAAAAAGAAAAAAATATTTTGAATAGAAACTAAACCACTTATTTGACTTTATAATTTAATGAGTTTTTCTTACTACTCCATTGAGAATATAATTTATAAATATAATGATATTTGACACATCCTTTAATCTTAATATCAAAGATACTTTAGTCTCAATCTTAAGGATCTTTTAATCTTAATCTTAGAGAATTTAAACAAAATGAAATTTGTAATGAAATAAAAAATATTCTACAATCTCTCTGTAAACTCTCTATCTTTTATTCATTTAAAATTTATATATCTTAAAAAATATATGTACAATTTATATTTAAATACAAACTTTTTTTAAACTAATATTTTTACGTAATAGATGGTCAACAATAAACTTTCTTAAAAAATTTAAGCGTATAATAATTATTTTAAACCACTTTTAAAATAACTATCCATATAATAATGGACTGCATAAGCTTTCTAGTTTTAATATGATTTTGAAAATTAAATTCATGAATAACACTTTATGAATCATTTAAGAAAAACATCTGTTTTTAACTTATTAATATAATTGTTTTGAATTGATTTTTTTTTTTTTACTTAGATTGAATTTTAAAACAATTCATTATTATTCTATAAGCATTGTTCTTAATTTCGGTCCTTAAATAGATAATCACTATTAGTTTTGTTTTTAGTATAATCACTTCTAACAGATGTGAAAAGCAAACATTTTCTTGAAACAAGTGAAAAAAAACACACAAGCTATATTCTTAGTAATTTTTTTAAATACAATTTAACTTCTAATTTTTTTGTTTTAAATATTTTTTTATTAATACCAAAAGAGTGTAGTTAATAGAAATAATATATTGTAACCAGACTCTTCAAAATACAATAAATTTAAGAACATAATATATTGTTAAACTTCGAGTATACACTTTTTAAATGTATAGTGTTTTCTTACTTAGGATATTCTATTATACATAACAAATCACAAATGACTATAAATGATATGTTTGTTAGTTTTTATTTGTGTATCAAAACTATTTTATAACCTTTTCATCAAAATATAGTGTAGGAATAATTGACATAGACTTGGTGAAATTTAAACAATATTTAAATTTAAGTTGTGGTATTGATAAATGCACACTTAAATTAAATATTTAAAATAAAACATAAATTTTTGATAATTTCAGTACATGTTTGTAACAAAACACACAATTTGATAATTTTAATAAATTTATGTAAAATTGATCAATCTTTATCACAACTATTATTAGCACAATAATTTTTCTGTTACATATTCTTATCTTAATTAGAGATTATCTAGAGTGAAAAGATATAAATAGTATTTATAGAAAAAAAAAATGGATTTTGAAGTGATGTATGCTATGATCTAAAGAACAAGCAAACATTGTGGGCAGTGGCAAAACCAAAAAAGAAAAAGATCAGAAAATTCCCATTAGGTCCCATACTCATTGTGCCGAAAGCCATTCTTGCAAAAACAACAACAAAATCTACTATTCTCTCTCTTCTTCTCCTTCCTTCTCCCTGCGACCGCCTCAAATCGCAATCCCTGCAACTCCTTCACTCTCAGATTCTCCTCCTTCCCTTCCTCTCACGATTGTTTGTGCTCCGCCGCCGCTGAAACCTGCGCAAGATCCCCGCGGTGCTTCCGCGGGATATCGCTAGGGTTTTCTGATCGTTCGTTCCTTTCCTTCTTCCAGGACGTCTTTTTTAAATTGCGCTCACTCTGTGTAGCGTCCACGAGCCGTCATGGCTCCCGGGCGTCGACGCGGAGCGAACAAAGCGAAGGCAAATGGCCACTTGAGTTTGGGCGATCTTGTGCTTGCTAAGGTCAAGGGCTTCCCTGCGTGGCCTGCTAAGGTTTCACTCTCTCCCGTCAACTCTTTTTTTTTTTTTTTTCTATGTTGTTTCTTTTGTTTTGTTCTGCATAGC
Organism: Vigna radiata var. radiata; assembly: GCF_000741045.1. Taxonomy (NCBI): domain Eukaryota; kingdom Viridiplantae; phylum Streptophyta; class Magnoliopsida; order Fabales; family Fabaceae; genus Vigna; species Vigna radiata. The sequence continues at coordinate 2,167,091 of NC_028352.1, forward strand.
TCATATTTGTCTATTTGGCTGCTGATTTTCAGTGAGGCACTCTTAGGTTATTTTGCTAAGGTTTTCAATGGTTCAGTATGACTTTCAAGTCCTTTTTTCTTTTAAGTTTGTGGAATTGCTCTGATGAGGAATTTTATTTTGTTAATGTGATGTGTTAGAGATCCTACCTAGTCATACAGGGATAGAGTAAGTAGGAATAAGCTTCATTGCTCAGCAAGTGTTTAGGATTGAGTTAGGACTAAATCCAAATTCTTAAATGGTATCGGAGCGATATGGTTGTTACCGAGCCTATTGCACAAGCTAATCTGTTATCGGAAGCAGTGAGCGGGTGTGTTGGAAAATTCACCCAGACTAGTAATAGTATGACTAGAATAGTGCGTTAGGAGTACCCTTTTTAGAGTGAGTTAGGAAGAAATCCAAATTCTAAGATATGATCTACTTTGCTTTTAGTGCACAGATTATTCTAGCTGAATGCTGTAAGTTGTTTTGGTAAATTTGATCTCCCCGCCCGATTTTACGTAGTTCCTTTCTGCTGTTATAAGGTTTTCAGCTTATGGTTATTATTGGATAGCACCGAGGATGATGCTAATATTGTTGTATTTTTTTCAGATAAGCAGGCCTGAGGATTGGGAGAAAATCCCTGATCCAAAGAAATATTTTGTTCAATTCTTTGGTACAAAAGAAATGTAAGCCTCTTTCACTTGATTTCTCTTGTAACTTGTATGCAGTTAAAAGATGTGAATGCACAGGTTGTCAAGTGGTCTGATAAATGGTGTTAAGTTCTACCGCAATGGCTTTAATAACTTTGCTATTAAAAGAGGAACTATTATGTGAACTAGTAAAGAGGAAGACCCTTATTTTGCTAAGATTGTAGTGTAGTTTGGATGAGAAAAAGTGATAGAGGTGACATGCATAATTATGGAAGAAACATCCTATCACTTGCTGTCACACTATATGTTAGTATTTTGAGCTTTAAGAGCTTTTTTGGTGGTCAGGATATGATAGGTTACACGGCTAAGATAGGAATGTGATTGGATAAAGTAAGATAAAACATACTAGCTGGTGTTTGGTGCACACCATGATAAGGATAAGATGATGGTAGGTTGTGGTAGTGGCAATAGTGGTGATGATGATGGTTGCGACAATGACAATGACATTGACATCAACAATAAAAACAAGGTGGTAGCAACAGGAAGATGACAACTGTTATAGTGGTTGTGATGACTATGGTAATAACGAGATGATGGTGACAGTGACAAAGGTGGAAGTGATTTTGCTAATAATGGTGATACCAATGTAGTGGTGGTTGTGCAATGGAGATGAAGTGGTGATAACAATGATAGCAAAAATGATGATGGTAATGATGGTGACAAAAGTTTTGGCAACAACAGTGGAAGTGATGGTGGTTACCATAACAGTTATGGTAGTTTCATTATGAGATTGATGATGTCTTGGTGTCTAATTGGTAATGTAAATATTTATTCTCATTAATTACTTTTAGTGTATAATTGGCTTTGCAATCTGTGGAGGACTAACATATCTAAAATATTAAGCTATTAGGTTAAGCCCAAAGAAAGGTTTACACCTTTAGTGCACCCTCCTTGACAAGGTTCTTTTGGCTTAAAGAATGGACAATGCATATCATTTACTCTGCTGAAAAAATGGGAGCGGTGAGAATGCGCTATGTTATTTCTAATTATTTAGTCTTGGACTAGAGGATATAATTTGGTAAAAGCTTAAGCTATTAGGTGGAGGCATATGGATGTCTTTAAATTTTTATATCTGTAACATATATTTCTAAGATTACGTGCCTTAAGAGAAGACTGTAACTTCTGATGTGATTGAAGATGGTTCTTGAGTGTATCCAAAGAGAAAAGGAGAGAGGAGGAGTCATATACCCAACGAATTAGATGGTCAGAGTCTTAAGAGATGAGAGAATCAAATTTGGCGATTTAGTTTGATTTATAGTGGAACACGCTGCTTGAATTTTCAATCCTCTTCCTAAAAAGCTTGATTTTGTGGTTATAGCTATGAACTTTTAACTTCTACATAGTTATTTAGACCTTTCAAGATCAATGAAAATATTAATTCTTGATCATCAATGGCCTTATAGAAAACTTGTTGATGATGGACAAGTGGCTTGAGAAACTTTTCAGTGTTTGATGAATCTTTTAAGATTGTATCCTTCACGGTAAAGGGCTTAAACAACTCTTTTAAGCTCATGTATATTGTCTTGACATTCTTTTCTCCCCTCTGGTAGTGTCTTGACTAATTTTTATTTGAAGTAAATGGTAACAAGATTTTGAAGATTAATGTTGTACTATAATTTCACTATTTTTTTCCATTCAGTCCCCAAATTAATAAAAATAAAACTTGTGTTTTGTTCCTTCATGTTAATTCTTTTTATTATATTAAATGTTGAATGTTCTGCATTTTATTGTCTTACAATTGTACTTATGTTATGTTATTTTCCTTTGCAGTGCTTTTGTTGCCCCAGCAGATATTCAGGCATTTACCAGTGAGGCTAAAAATAAGCTGTCAGCTCGTCTTCAAGGCAAGACTAAGTACTTTGCCCAAGCTGTGAAGGAAATATGTGCAGCATTTGATGAGATGCAGAAACAGAAGGCTAGTGGTTTGACAGATGACACTGACGATTCTCGTATTGGTTCAGAGGCTCCTTCTAATGATGGGATAGTAGTTAACCTTAAGGATGCAATTGACACTGTGTTATCAAATGCAGAACAAGATAACATTGATATGGAGAATATTGATTCTAATCTAGAGCACTGTACACCTAGATTAGGGCAAAATGACAGCCAAGATGAAAAACATTCTGTATCTGACCATCCAAACGAAAGTTCTTCTGTTTCATCACCAGTGATCAAAAGTAAATTATCCATGGGTTCGGAGCCAAAGAAGAATGGTAACAAATCAAGTCTTAAAGTTGCAAGTAATGTTAACGATTTTGGGCAAGATGATAACAGACATGGTGGTTTAGCAAATGGGACCAAGCCAAGAAAGCTTGCCAATGGTTTGCGAAAGAGAAGTGAAGCTGCAGGTGATAGAGATAGAAATGGTGGATCATCTACTGGAATTTTTAAGGCGGAAAATTGTACTGGTCGTGGTGACCTTTCTAGGTCCAGAGAAACAATGAAAGCTGGGAAGAAAAGAAAAAATGCATTTGATGTTAAATTGGATTCTCCAGATACTCTTAAATCAGACAACAATCATAATACTGGGGAAAAAGATAGCAGTATGATAAAAGTCAAAACAAGTCTTGAGGTAAAAAATGAGTTGCCTGAGTTCTCGGTTGATTCCAAGGATGCTGATGGTAAAAGTTCTAGTTTGCGGAAGAAGATGCAACTTCATGCAACCTATACTTTAGGGGCAAATGAATCTTTACATGCTACCAAGAAGTTGAAGCGCATGGATACCAAAGATGATTCAACTTTGGGATATCCTTCAAAAGTTCTGAAAAGAGCTTCACCTGGTTCTACAGTTATTGAAGAGAGACTATTTAAAAGGTCAGAATTGAAGAAGTCTACACCAAATTTGAAAACAGAAAAAAGCTTGTTATCAAGGGGTAAAATTGGTGGTGCAGTTTCTGATGATTCTGTCCATGAGCTGCTAGCAGCGACTAGACATCATATTCAGGTTCAAAAAGTTACGCCTGATTCTTCAGTCATTGCATCTGAGGAAAAGAAAGAAAGGAATTATCTCAGACTGAAAGGTGATACAAGTAATGTTATGATAAAACAAGTAGAGAGGAAACGTAGAGCTGTTTGTCTTTTTGATGATGATGATGACGAACCTAAAACTCCTGTTCATGGAGGAGCTGGAAAAAATGTTAAATCATCTTCTGTTTCTGATGCCAAGAAGAGCAACAATGCACACTCAGAGAAGTTGGATGTTGTTCCGCTCACTCAAGGAAGTTCTAGTGAGCGTGAGGATACCCATTTGAAAGAGCCATCATCTCAATTATATAACGACAGTTTGTCAATCAAGCAACCTCTAAAAGAGAAAGATAGAGAGAAAGATGACAAAGTTATTCCTGTGCATATTCCTCATAGTCCTGAAAATTTAGATTTGAAGCAGCTTCCCTCCAATATAGCAAAATTGAGCTCTACCTCCCCACTAAAATCACCTCAATCGGTACCTGCAAGCAAGTCGAGTGCTGAGCGGATTAAAGCTTCAAAGCTGTCACTTAAAGTTTCCAATAATGCAACTACTCAAAAGAGGGTTGATCATGGGCTTTCAAAGTATTCACATAACCTGAGCTCTTCTCAGAATCAAGTTGCTACACATAAAAAGAAGCCTGCATTGTCGGCAGAAATATCTAAAACTACACCTGAGACATTGCCTCAGGCAGTTGAAGTTCCTGTTTCAACAATTGGTTTTAAGGATACTGATGCTCTACATGTTGATAGGTAAACATGCTTTGTTTTTTTTTTTTTTTTGTTTCTTTTTTACTATTCACTGATCCTTCTCTCTCTCTCTCTCTTGTTTCTACATTTTATTAAAGATTGGAGGTAAGCACAGAAGGGAAAGGTACTATGAAGCATCTTATTGCTGCTGCCCTGGCGAAAAGGAAACAGGCTCATTCACAGTTTCTTCCCTCTGGCTTTCCTAGTGTTCAGGGGGGAACTCCTAGCCCGACTACAGTTCAGCCATTTCTGTCTGTCTCGAGCAATTTTCAGCATGCAGACATGCAAGGAGTTTATGAGCACACATCATTGGCCTCTCCACCAGCTAAAGAACATCCTTCTGCTTCTCATAATCAACTTGATGCTGATGAAGTTGAGGATAGAAGAGTTGATTCAGGGCAAAGGGGTCTAGGTGGCTCACTGAGTGGTGGTACTGAGGCTGCTGTTGCTCGGGATGCATTTGAAGGAATGATTGAAACATTGTCAAGGACCAAGGAAAGTATTGGTCGTGCAACCCGACTTGCCATTGACTGTGCCAAGTATGGCATTGCCAATGAGGTACGCTTCATTATATTATTTATAGTTTAAGAGTTGTGAATTAGACAGTTGCTTTCATCCAAATTGTTTCCTAGCTTTATGAACCATTACAGAAAATGGAATTGCTGCAGAAAGGTGTCTTAATATTTAGTTTAATGAGAATACTTTGATTCGGTTGTTGGCAAGCTTTTATTTTGAATTATGTTGGAAGTGTGAAGGTTGGTATCCCTAATACATTGTCAGTTTGATGGCAAGGAAATCACAACCTGTGGATAAGTGTGTCAGGCTAAGCCATAAGTTTATTGATAATAAAGGCCTTGGAACATTATTTATTTGTCAGTCTGCTCTTAATATGGTCTAAATTTTAGTTTAAGTACTACTAGTTTACTTTTGTGTTTTTTATTTAGTTTTCTTGCTTATATGATTGTGATAATTAATTTTTGTCATATAGAAAATCTTTAGTAAGAATACCAAGGATCCATGAAGATAAGAGTTGTATCTTTCTTGCTTCATTTATATTTAGTTGATCGTTGATTGGAATGTGAATGCTTTTCCTAAATGTCATTCTTTGGCTACTGATTTTGGCAGTTCTGTTAATGTAACTGTTGTGGACTTACTTCCTAGTCCTTTTTGTTCAGGTTGTTGAACTTCTCATACGAAAGCTGGAAAATGAAACTAGTTTTCACCGCAAAGTGGATTTGTTTTTTCTTGTTGATTCTATCACCCAGTGCTCACATAATCAAAAAGGTGGGTGATTACTGAAGATATTAGAATAGAATACTATTAGCAATTGTTATCACTGTTTTCCTCCCTGTGCTCTCATACCAAAATATGTTAGTTTCAGTAGACTTCTTTTCATGGCATTGATTTCCCTAATTGTAGAGGAAATTTTAGGCATTGCAGGAGCATCCTACATTCCCACTGTTCAGGCAGCATTACCACGTCTTCTTGGTGCTGCTGCTCCCCCTGGAGCCAGTGCCCGCGAAAATCGTCGTCAGTGTCTCAAGGTCAGCTCCTTCTCCCATAGTTAATATTTAATGACAAAATGAATTGCATCAAGAGGAAAGCAAAACAGTAGAACTAGGGAGATGTTAAGATATCCGATAACGGAATCTACAAATTGAGATAGTGGTTCTCGTTTCATTCATGACTCAAGATATCTGGATGACTTTCCATTAGTAGAAGCAATGCAAATTCAACCTCTCTGCCTAACATCGCCATGTTTGGCAATTCTGTTCTGTTAATGACATCATCTAAGTTACACTTATTCAATCAGAAACTTTCTCAAATCCAGCTTGAAGTTACTTGACTCTGGCTGCAGTCTATGTTTAATGAAATTGGATTTGTCTAAATTGGATTAAGTTTTACTTTTCAAGGTGACGGAAGTTTGGTGGATATCAACTTTGTTTTAATATTTTTTTTTGGGTGGATTGCAGGTTTTGAGGCTGTGGCTTGAGAGGAAAATATTTCCTGAATCAGTTCTTCGTGGTTATGTGGATGATATTGGAATTTCAAATGATGATATTACAGTTAGCTTTTCTCTTAGACGTCCATCTCGGGCAGAACGAGCTGTGGATGACCCTATTAGAGAAATGGAAGGCATGCTTGTTGATGAGTATGGAAGGTATGGAACTTGTTTTGTCAATTTTTCAGACTTGGTGCTTATTGTTGAGATTAAAACAGAAAAATATATTTCTAAAGGGCTTAATAGACCCTTTTCATGTTCTATTATTTATATAGATGAAAAGTTGATACAATGGGGAGATGGAAGGTCAAGGAACTGTCCTAGACCTCTAGGTACAATCATTAGAGATAACTCAACACTACCCCCTACTTTAGTCCTTCTGACTACACTAACATAAGTAGACTTAGTAATTATTCTACCATTAGCTCATACACACAGCTCACACACACTAACCAATAATTCTAACACTTATATTAGATTTGTGTTCATCATGTATATTGTACAATTATTTCCTTCATCCTTACTAGAATCAAGGATAGAGCCTAAAGTCTGAATAATTAAATAAGGCAGCATAAACAACCTCGGAGGTGACTTTTATAATTACTGAATCCCGAATGTGCTTCATGGTAGGTGCAATGATGAACAAGATAGGTTGTAATAAGAGTTAGTAAACTTAAAATTACAGAAAATGCCAAAAAAAATTATTGTGTCAATTTTTTTAAGTTAAAGTAATGCATTGTTTGATCAGAGTTTTGCACATTTAAGTCCTGGTTAAGAAACTTACGAGTTATTAGGTAGAGTGAAAGAACAATTAAAACTACTGATCTAGTATAATTGTAGGATATTACCATATTATCCTTAAAACTGGTTTTACTTTAAGCACTGATCATACAGGAACTAGTTATAAAACTAAGGTATAGAAAAAGGTACTCATCTTGCAAAACGCTGATCACATTCTGGTGGCAACATTTTTCTGTATATTCTAGTGTCATCAAGCTTCCTGTAATCACCTGACACTCTCTTGGTACTCTTGATCAAGATTATCAAACTTGAGAGTTTATGTAAACTTGAGGGAGCTATATAAACTCTATTTGTACTTCATATGAAAAAAAATTAGTTTCTATAATAACATACATACCAACTCAATAGTTTAATAGTATAATTAAACAAAAATAGTTGAAAAAAAAGTCCACAATAGTAAAATAACTGCATTAAGTACTGAATTATTACTATATAAGTTCAAAGTGTACTGAATAAATAAGTTCATACAAATATTGCAAAGTATAAATTGAGTGTTGGAAGTTTAAATAATTAAAAATGGACAAATGTCAAGTTTCTATGTTCAATTGTCTAATGATGTCATAATCTCCGCCATCATCTTCATCACAATGTTAATCCTATCAAACGCTTCTCAAGAAGAAAATTGTGCATCGACATTTTGCATCAAAAGTTACATTATGAAGCTCAAGTGCATCTAAAGTTGGATATCTTGTTGCTCCATCTAAGTCAATATTTCTACCACCATATTCACCTCGAGCTTGTTCAATCTCAACAACATCATCTTCCTCTTTAGTTATCCATTCATCATCGGACACATAATCATCAAATGGAAGAGGTAAAAAGTTGAAAATTAGTTTTTTTTTTTTTTTTTTTTTTTTTTTTTTTTTTTTTTCACAACATCTTTAACCAATCTTCGAATGCATACATACAACCCCTCTTTATCTAGGTGTAAAATTTGGTGCACAGTGGATATAGGGGCTGAGGTAATAGGTAGTGGCATGCATAATGGGTAGTTGATTATCCCGTCTTTCATTGATGATTTTCCAAGCAGCTTCATAATGACATTTAACACCATTATGCTATACTATAAATAATTTCACAAATAAGTAATTAGGTTTTGAAAGAGAGAGGGTGTTAGACAATTAAAAGTGTATATGAGGAGGAATAAAAGAAAAGAAAGTTAGTGGCGGGTAGAGGGGAAATCAGTTAGAGGAGAGAGGGTGAGTTTGTTAGAGGAGAGAGAGAACATATATATAAAGAATAGTTTGAGAGAGGGGGGATCAGATTATGATTTTGGGATTGAGACTGGACCTCTTGGCCAGTGGAGGAAGGGAGGCTTCCTTGGGAGAGATAGTGCTTGTATTTCCTTTTCTACACCTTACACAGGAAATAGAATTACACACCCGTCACTAACTTTCTTTTCTTTTATTCCTCCTCATATACACTTTTAATTGTCTAACAGAGGGCTTAGAATTTTTACCTTTCCTTAGTATTATTAAAATTGATCTTGTCTTTTGCACAATCCATCTCCTTATATACGAAAAGTTGTGTTTTATTTGAATCCTCCAATCTTAAGACCACCTTAAGAGGGGCATCAACTTTGAGGCACGTGACATTCTTCCGAAACTGACTATCTAATTCTCTCCTCTTGTAAAGTTCCAACCAGCTTGTTTTTTCTCTTTTAAAAGCTAAATATGGTTAACAATGTTGCTTTCAATTTATGAAGACAAACTAGAATCGAATAAGCTGTGACAAATGTAGTCATATTTGGTCTTATCAAGTCTCTTTGTTTTTGTGAACTTCATCAACATGCTAATTAACATTGTTTTGCCAGATATGTTGGTGGTGATCCTTCTTTTCTTCTTGATAGTAACTTGATGGACCTTTAAATGCTTTTTAAATCTTTAAAGATCAAATCATTGCAATGGGCAGCACCTAGGGTTCAATACAAATGCTCATTTGTTTGCAACAACAGATCTGTTGCCTTGAAATTTGCAGCATTTCCATTAACCACTCTGAAACAGAAGCACAAGGCTCAAAGTGCTCCCTAATTTCTATCAAGATGATGCTTGAATCTAAATATTCTTCCATTCTCAATCTTTGAACAATAATTGCATTCCACTTCTCTACCATTTCATTAGTATCCCATCCTTCCATCCAATATCTGACAACTTTCCTGGAGTTTTTTTTTTTTTTTTTTCTACTTTTAATAGATGAGGATTGTACTTAGATTGCTCTCAGTTGAATCTGTTCCACTCCCAGACATTCCTTAAATATCTCCCTAGTTTCAATTTTAAATTACAAAATTCGGCCAAAATTACCAAGTTCACAATGATCCCATCAATTTTCTCCAAAATCGAGTTTGCTTACAATTCAACTCAAGCAACGGGTGTGGGAATGTAAACTCGTACCTCTTTGAGTTAACACTAGAGTTTGATAACAATGCTCTTAAACAAAGTTCAAAACATGAATAGGAGAAACTAGTGAATAGACATTAATACTAGTTAATGGTGCCATGATACATGTTGAGATTGAAACTATTAAATATATTTCTAGAGGGCTTCTAAGATCCCTCTCACTATCATTCTATGTATAATGAAAATACAAGAGTACATGGAATAGTAAGGGACTGCACTAGACCCTTAGGTGTAGAACTAGGTAAAACTAATAAATGATATAGCAGACTACATACTGCCTAGATATAATTATTCTAACAATACATAAAAATTTTCTTTTTGTCGTTGGTTATTATTCATTGTGAGATGTAATGTAGATGGGCCAGGGATTGGCATCATACGAAATGGAAATACTAAGTATTGTTTTCTAAAATTGTTCAAGGCTGGCACTTGTGGATTTTAGTTTGCTGGAATATTTATTAACTAGATAATGCTGTACTGTTTATTTGTTTTTGTTTACCATTCTGTTTGCTTTAAATAGTAATTCCATTTCTGAATCATGTTATATTCCTGGATATTGTGTATCAGTAATGCAACATTTCAGCTGCCTGGCTTTTTATCCTCACATGCATTTGAAGAAGATGAAGACGAATATGAAGATGATATACCAATCAAATTGTGTAAGGAGACATTTGATGCATCTCCAGCAGATCCCACCCATACCCTTGGAGAATCAGAAACCTCTAATGTTACCCCAAATGACAAGCGCCATTGTATCTTAAAGGATGTGGATCGTGAGCTGGAAATGGAAGATGTTTCAGGTCATCCCAAGGAGGAAAGGCCAACATTTTTTAACAGTTCTGATGAAATTGATTTGCAACTTCAGGTGTCAGATAGCAATTTGGATCTGACTCCAAGCATTTCAAAAGAAATGTCAGCTACTCCTGAGGGTTCTCCTCCTTTGCCACTTGATTCACCTCCTCCACCCCCACCTTTGCCTTCATCACCACCACCCCCTCCTCCTCCATTATCACCATCTCCTCCCCCACCCCCACCACCCCCAATGTTGCAACCCCCACCTCCTCCTTTACCACCATCAGCCCCTCCAGTGTCCTTGGTTCCTCAATCGTCAGGACCAGCTCGGCCACTTCTGTCCCAACCATTAATGCCATCTCAGTCATCACATCAGTCATCCCCACAGTTGGGGTATCAGCAGAGTGTACCTCATGACTTTAGTGGCACTAATAATGTAAGACTGTTTTTCTTTTGGTCTCACTTGGTTGTCTTGAATTTATTTTGGATTGTTGATTTTGATAAATGCTTTCATGTGTGCAGGGTAACCAAATAGTTCCAATGGCTGGGAATTCATTTCCTGGAGGTCACAATAATGCAGCTGTCAAGAATGAAATATTTCCACAGCCTCCTGCTTATGCTCCAACAGCAGGTTGCAGCTCCCAGGAATCTTCTGGTTTTAACCCTTCAAGGCAATTAGAGTACGGACAGAATGATATGTATCTAAATGCTCAAGTTCCTCAACCTAACCATCAATTTCAGCAGGGCAATCCCCCATATGCACAAAGGCACACACATCCTGCCCCACCCCAAAATCCACCAAATCCGTACCCATATTCAAATCCTACAGTTCAGCAACATCTTCCACATTCATTCCATCCTCCCTTCCCTTTACCGTCTCTTCCTGATGGCAGGAGACAATTTGTTGCTGATGAGCAATGGCGAATGCCATCGAGTGAATATAAAACAAACAATCAACATAGTGTATGGAGAGGGAGAAATCCATCATGTCCTGGTCCACCCTATGGGCAAGAAGGTATGATCTACTTGGCTCACACTAAATGTCTGACTTAAATACAAATATGGTTAATTGTAGGCTTTTTGTTATGTGTATACATTCGAGTTTGTTCACAGCTTATAGAGGTCGATATGTTTTTGGTTACGTTTCTATTGTTCATACAAGTGAAAGTGATAGGCCCATAACTAAGGTGTATAAGAGGAGAAGGGCTGCCATAAGCCCAATCATTTTGATGAAGGTTTCTTAGCATATGAAAAAAGGGAGGGCACCGCCACTAGAGATGGAGAATTCTGGTGAGGAAAGAGACAGAAGTAACTGAATGAGGACAGGTGTCATTGAAAGATTGGGGGAGAGATATATGGTAACATTTGGAGAATAATGGAGTTGGTTGTAAATAGGGTGGAGGGAGATAGGGAAGCGAGCAAAAAATATTAGGAAAAGATTGGGCAAGCCTGCTGGTTTAAGGGAGAGTATTATTTCTGTTCTGCATTTTCCTTTGTAATTTTTCTGTTTGTATTTTTGTTGCCAATCAATATCAACTTGCATAGACTGCTTCGTTAATACATATATTTCCCACCTATCAATCAATTTTTTTGGTTTCTATCACAACATTTTAGTTCAATATTGTTATTTGTATTTTTGTGTTTTTGTACAAGCAATATAAATGTTGTTTGTAAAAGTTGTTTTTGATTATTGTGATGAAGGTCATTTTCAGCCACCATTTGAAAGGACACCAGTAACCACTGTAGGTTTTCAGCGGCCAATTTCAAGCAACCTACCTGTTGCTCCAATCTCAGGTGATTTTTAATATCTATCTATGTATAGTTAGATGTGAGGTGTTAGTTTTCGTCATTCAATCTTGGGTGGATGATTAAGATTATTTTAGTTAAACCAAATCTTAAACATCTATTTTAATTCCATGGTTGAGATTGACTCCTCTAACGCACTTCTTTTGAATTTATACTTATTAAACTAAATTTAAAATACATTTTTCCCTTTTCAGGACATGTTGTACCTCAGATGATGCCCTGTAGGCCGGACATTCCTTCTGTTAATTGTTGGAGACCCACTTGAAATTGAATGGAGTCTTATTAGTTTTAGGTAAACTTTTTTGTGTTTGGGAGGATTTCTTTCTGCAATAACGGTTTAACTGTGTAGCTGCAATAGGTGATTGTTCAATGAACTTTGGCTTCCGTGTGTCATTGAAATGTGTGCTTGTACCCAAATATTGAAAAAAAAAAATGTTGAATAAAAATAGAAATACAATAGTTTCTTTATGTGATACTTAGGAATGTTAGGATTATTTAATGTTAAATGAACTCCCGTGCCTCTTGAAGTGCCACTTGAAGTTGTGATGTTGAGTAGTCTTGGCTGTCGGAAAAATTGGCCCTCCGCTAAATATATTTTTTAGTTTGATCATCTTTGGTAAATTCTTCTGAGTGTTTCTGTATTTGAACAGTTTGAAAATTGTGTGTATGTTACTGGAGGAAATGAGAACTTTTTTAAGTTAGCTTATTTCTCCCTCCTTTTAGTAATTTCTTCAATAAAAATAGGTAATGACTTCTAGTTATATCCCCTTCTATCGTGGCTGACAATGTGACATGATTGAAACATCAGGGATAATTCCCCATGAACAATTTATTTATTTTTTTTAAAAATTTATGGACTTCTGTAGTCTTACATTTAAATAATTGATTTCATAATTAAAAGTTTCTCCTTCATTTGCATGATTGGTGGATAGTGACTGAGTTCATTATTATCAGGAAACTCTTTCACGGAACTTTCCAAAACCCAAATTTATGTTAACTCTTTACATTGTGGGAGTGAGCTTTGATTATTTAACCTCTTATATATGGAATGGATTTCTTATAGGAAAAAGTTTAATTGTATATCTGTTTTTATTCAACAAAGAAATGTATCTAAATATTGCCTTGTTGATTGTTACTGCTCTTTATCTTTCAGTGGTGTTGCTGGTGGATCAACATGAAAGGTTAAATTGTGCCACAAAGTTAGATTCGCCTGTGTAGTACATACAACTTACCCATGAAGAAATTTTGAAAACTCGAGGAGGCTTTTGACAGGATTGTGTATATTGTAATTTTTCCTGACAATGTATCCCAGGAACATTTGCTTCCAAGTTTAGCCCATGTTTTTCACTTGGTTAGTTTATCTGTTTCTCATCTCTTGTAATTATTACATTATATCTATATAGAAATCTGTTTCAAGTACTCAATTTTAACTCCAATAAATGAATGTTATTTTAATTTTCAATATTGAAAAAGGCTTGTTTTTTCTGACTTCAATTTTTTTTCCCACAGTCCATTGCACTTTCTTGATAAGTAATATCATATTTCATGACTAAATGCCCATTAGTTATTATAGTATGTAAGTAGATGCAAACTTCATTTTGAAAGTCAATTTTGTGAGGTTAAGGGAGATTTGAAATATGCTTTCTAAGATGATATCATAACCTATCATGACTTGATATTTTGGGTCTATCATGTCACTCATTATCGGAGGATCACCCATAAATATTTTGTCCTACGCTCAGAGATATCTAGTTCTCAGCGTGTGTGGTATGTTAGATACATGACTAAATTATAGTATATTAGTGATTGTAAATTTAGTCTTACAAGATGATTTCCTAAGGTTGACTTAGGTTTAAAATTTACTTTTTAAATTATATCTTGAGTCTACCTGGGATTTCCACTACTCTCGATTATATTTATTAGTGATGGTGTTTAGTGTTATATAAGGGTACTTTTTTTTTTAAAGTAGCATTAAATAGGGTTAAGGTGATTTGAATTAGTTTATATTTAAGTCCACCAAACATGACCATATTTTTGTTTATATTTAAATTCAGAGGAAGTACCAGCTAGTATCTAATCTTTTCAACCTTTAGAAACTTGTGTTCAGAAAATATTGAGCAAGCTTTATTTCCCCTCTGATTGTGGATTTCTGTGAAATAAATGTATGTGTGGGGTTCTTATGAGTAGAAATGTCAAGTAAATCATATAAGAGACCGAAATACCACCTTCAACTCAACTTCAAGGCAATGAGTTTGTGGGTTTTCTTTTTAATGTACTGTATCTTATTTGTTCTTGGTCAATGTGAGACTCTCACACTTGAAATATTAATAGTGTGTATAGTTCAATCTGAATAATCAGTGTTTTTACTTTTGAATTTGCGGCCTTTTATTTTTTATACCTATTGGTTTTATCAATTGAGTAGTAATCGTTTTACAGATTTATTGTGTTTATAATTATGTTTGGGGTGGGGATTGTTAAATATCTTGTTTGTTCTTCAGTTGAAAACCATTTTCATGAGATGAAATTAGGGTTAAATGAATTTTTGGTATCTTTAAAGTTGGTCCCGACATTAATTTTATTACTCTTGAATTAACGCGATTGACATGCAATAATAGTAATTTGATATTTAATATACATTGGTATGTGATAATGTAAAAATTAGCAAGTTAACAGCTGTTAATTCAAAACTTCCATAATAACTGTTAGAATTAAATTAACATATTTATTAAATGTGGATATAGAAAACATGTGTTAATTTTGGAGATACTAAAAACTTATTTAACCTGTGAAATCATATCTGGCTGTACAGATGAATTTATACTTTCAAAGTCTGTGTGACAGATTTAATGTTTGTCTTCTATTGGTCATGTTACATTAATAAAATTTGTGCCTACTTCTTTTAGCTGCATTCATTTTCTCAGCCAGATCACATATGATGGCAGTTTTCCTCTTTGTTTCAAGGATTGTTTATATGTAAATTTTGTATGATTTATTAATTTTTCTCTTCCATAATTCTGAATCGAGTTTACATCTAAGCATAAATAGTATAACGTGAGATGTTGTTTATTGAATTTGACAGTTGTTATCCTTCTTTTTATAGACTTAAATTGGCACTGTTTAGTTTTTATTTTTATTTTCTTCGTTTTGTAGCTTCCTAAGTGGGGAGGCTACCCCATTTCGAAGATACCAGAGCCTTCCACAAGTTTCATTTAGATCTTTCACTGAAGCTGAAAGATTAGTTTGCCTACTACTAACTGCCATTGTCAGTTTGAATAAAAAATGCTTCAGGCTCTGGCATAAACGGTCATCTTTGTATGCAATATTTTCAACAATAGTTTTTGATCAAAGAGTTAAGTTGCGATCAATTTTAAAACTTTCAATAAAGTGACCATGTTCGAATTTTGAACATATATTTTGATTTTACTGCAAGGTTGGAATTCTCTTCTTGTAATGACAACTTTCTTTCTCTTATTATTTTTAGATAGACTATCTTTGCGCAATTTGTTTATTCATCCTTTTGGCGAACGTTAACCTTAATATTATCCAACTTGTTATTTTGTATTACTAAGTTATTTATGTGTTATAGTTAAAGCACAACAATGTTATTATTACTGAGAAAGTCACAAGCATGTATAGGCAGGTGGAAAGTTCTATCAAAGCAGACGTGCAAATATAATTTTTATTCTGTCTTGATTCACCAATCTAAATCATTTTATTATATTCTTTCTTTCTTCTGTGTTGGAATTTTCACTTATTCAGGAGTTTAATGATAGGGAAAGAGACTAGTTCTTTATATAAGGCCTTCGATCTTTGTCTGATTGTACACATATTGCTTCTATAGTGAGGGTAATTTATATCATTGGTATTCTTATGCAAGTTTTGTTAGGAGTTTTTCACTCATTCTCATAAATGCGAAGCCTTCTTTCTTGACCAGTCCTTTAAAAAATTTGCAACACCACATAAGAGTCCTCTGTCTAGCAAGTTCACGTAGTTAATACCAAGGGCATGTTGCAGTTTTATAGAAAATATAGTTGAACTTGAGGTATTTCTGATATGAGTATTTTGGTGCAAGGGTTGTTTGGGAATGGTCTCGTTTTTGTTGTGTTTTGTGCGTGAACTTGCAAAACTTATTACTTGATCTATTTTTCCTTCTTCCTTGACACGTTTTCTCGTTTTTTAGAAGTGGAATTATAATTATGGGAATGCTGATGATAAAAGGGACATTGACTTTGGACATTGATTTTGGACATGACTTGTGTTTGTTTGTAATTTTTGGTGAAACACACCTACCTGTGACAATTCCAGGATTTTAAGTTGCCCAACGTAGGTCGACTTGATTAGGAATGTTAATAGAATTTTTTTGTGACTAAAATTATACATGAATTAGAATGAATGTGAAAGATATACTGAATAAGAGAAGTGAATAATCTGAAACAATTCTTCAAAGTTCTCACAGTGAACAGTTTTGCTTGAGTTCCATTCCCTTTCTTGCATGGTTGTGTAATTGGCTAGTTTTTGAATATGTACTTTTTAAAATGTTTCTCTGAGAAAGGGCAACAAATAAGTGATGTCCATTGCATTTACCCTTGAAAACTTTTTGAAACAATGAAGGAAGAAAAAGACAGGTAACTCTAAAAGTATATTTGATTGCAGCATGATAAGCTATTTATGCATTTATTTTTACATGAGAGAATGCACGAACGTTTTGTTTAGAAATTTTGAATGAAGTACTGCTGGACTCCTTGTTTGTGTAATTTCTATAATTACTTTTACTGTTCTTTAGAATCTCAAGCACTTGACTCTGTCTTGATATTATGGTGTTTTTGTTATCGTTAGCATAGGTCAACTTGAATATGTATTCAGCTTGCTTGTTTGTTGTTAATATCTCTCTTTTTCATGTTTTAATACTTGTTTCCCCCATTTTTGCTGTAAACTTGGACACAATGGATCAGTGTCTAAAATTTGAACTTATGGAAACCAATTATCCTCCCCGTATTTTAAGATGCATTTTTTTCCACGCAGTTCTTTTTGGTTATATTCATCAAGTCATTCCTAGCGTTAGCATTGCATTGATTGTACCTTATTTCAATGATGATGGCTCGTAATGTTGCTTTTATTTAATTCATATTGTGGTATATGATGTGTTCTGTCAAGTGGTAACCTTTTGTTATTGCTGAAAAGGAATTCTGGATATCTCAGCGATTTCAGGTTTTGTTAATGCCAAAGAGGATGGTGATCATTTTTTCATGTTTTGAATGTGATAACTGAACAAAGATTACAGTGAAACTTCTCATAAAGACTGCTGATTATTGAGGTAATACTGCCGTGGAATTTAAGAACTGACCATGCTTTAGTTATTTCTTTTCTTCAATTACTGTGCTAGGGATCCATAGTTGTAAACATAGTTCTTATGAATGTTTTATAAGAACTCTATTCTTTCATGAATAGTTTACGAATATTATACATCACTTTGTCTTGGTTGTTTTCCTGTCGTGTGTAATGCATGCATGTCTCATTGCAATTTGGATCAATTTTTCTGAATTCTTACAATAGGAAGTTGGAATGATTGAGTTGTCATTAAGATCGTAGTTTTATCTGATTAATGGATGGATTGAATTTCCATCTTTCTGTTTTTGCCATATGATTATATATACAATTATTTACCTTGAAACGTAGGGCTTAGTTTGTTGTCATAGAT
Organism: Vigna radiata var. radiata; assembly: GCF_000741045.1. Classification (NCBI taxonomy): domain Eukaryota; kingdom Viridiplantae; phylum Streptophyta; class Magnoliopsida; order Fabales; family Fabaceae; genus Vigna; species Vigna radiata. Next base: position 2,185,010 of record NC_028352.1, read on the forward strand.
ATGTCGTCGTGTGTTGTACATTTGCTCGATGTTTGTCTCTGCTTTTCCAATGCAAGGTTGGAAGAGACGTACAATGTTTTGAGAAACAATTCTTCAACTTCACTCAGGATTGCTTGAGGATTGGAAAGTAGCATGTTGTAATGGAATAATTTGATTCTCATAAGGATTTGAGGGATAAGTAGGGTAAGACAGATAACATAGATGACAGCCTTAAAAAGCTCCAGCCCAGCCCAGCCCTAGTCATAGCCCCAGCCCAGCCACAACCCAGCCCTAGCCCAGCCCCAACCCAGACCCAGACACAGCCCCAACCCAGACCCAAACACAGCCCCAGCCCAGACACAGCCCCAGCCCCAGCCACAGCCACAGCCCAACCCCAGCCCAGACAGCCACAGCCCAGCCCCAGCCACAGACACAGCCCAGCCCCAGCCCCAACCACAGCCCAGACACAGCCCCAGCCACAGTCACAGCCCAGCCACAGCTCCAGCCACAACCACAGTCACAGCCCAGCCCTAGCCACAGCCACAGCCCCAGCCACAGCCACAGCCCAGCCACAGACACAGCCCAGCCCAGTCACAGCCCCAGCCACCACAGCCACAGGGACATATGACACATATGATCGATCAATTTGCAGTCCGCCACATTGACTTTAATTGTCTGATCCCTCTTTTGATTGTTTATTTGGCTCACACTAGTTATGAATAAAACGCCCTGGTTTGTTCTTTCTGATTGTTAGGTTGTGAGTAGCTCTATCCTTTAGTTTGTTATACTTTCTGTGAAGATAAAGATTTTGGTTATCAAATTAGATAGTAAACCAGTCAGTAATATTGGAAAACTTGGGTACTTAAGTTCTGTCATTCGAAGAAGCTATACTTGATTTATGACATTGGACTTGATTTTTGCATCTTAAATGAGCCAAAACTAATTCTCGTGAAACAATGTGCATTATATATGCGACCATACTTTCTAATTTATTTATTTTACATGTTTGCAATCGATTCCTTAGCTTCACGATTGCTCATGCTGAGTACATTTTTTTCATTTGCCTTGTTGGTAGAGAACTTTATGTAAAACTGAAATACTGTATAGGTAACTAATTGTCTTATTTAAAAGTTTTATTGAATTGTGTAAGCATAATATTCTTTTCATTAGCGGAATTGAATGGTGCTGATTGAATTCAATTCCAATTTTGTATAAATAAATTGTTGAAATAGCTATCTGTCGTTATTGAAATTTAATATTAGGTATGTTGAAGTAGTAGCAAATTGTGCACTTCTCGTTTGAGTTAGTTTAATATTTTTTTCATGTTTTATTTTGGGGATGATGATACGAAATTCGCATGAGCTTTCGTGTAAGGTTAATATGTGGTCATTATTTTTAAAGTGTCTACAGAAAGTTGCAAGTCCAAGGGGACGGTCTCAAATTTGCCGTTCAGAAAAGGGTGTTTTGGACTCTTAACATTCATGAGAGGGTGTTTAGGCATGTTTCATAGCCGCAATATTTTAAAAGACTCAAGCAACCCAAATTTGAGGGCAAAACCTGTATTTGGGAGCTAGGAAACCATTACAAGAAGAGTTGTGGACCTTCATCAAAAAAGATTTACGGTAAAAATATCTACATTTAAGCTATGGTAAGGTGCAATTTTTTTATTCAATTTTACTCACACTGCTAATGATTTGTCATATCTATTTAACTTCCTATTTACCAAACATTGTTTAATTCGCGTGTACTAATTTTAATTTTTAGTCTTAACGCTGACACACTAGAAACTGATGAACATGAAGAATTTTTATATTTAATCGTTATTGTTTGGTAATTCTAATGTTTTAGCAGAGCTAACGAAAAAAGTTAGAAGCATCAAATAAAAATCCAAAAAGTAACCCTTGCGGATTTGTTCATTTATTTATATCCTGCTTCGGAACGAATTCATAAGATTATTGCAACTATGTAATCTTCTGGTCGTAGAACAAGCAAAACAAATCGGGTGGAAAATTTCTTGAACTTATCTGCTTACCCATTTCTAAGATAACATTATTCGTGCCATGCTAGAGCATTTTAAAGGAAGTTTCTTATTAATAAAGCATTATTTTACTGTGAATCTTACATACACGATATCTTTAGAATTGAAGAAACTTGTTTATAATTTTTTTTTTCAGTTTTAAGAAGCTCGTATTTGTGGAACCTAGATTAAAATAACGTTTTCATTGATAAGAAACTTCCATTGCAGATGTTCTAACAGATTAGTAAATGTAATATTAATATATTTCTCTAACATTTTTTTACCTCAACCCATTGGTGTGAAAGCCAAAGGTCTGGGAACATTAGAAAGGGCAACAGAACTGGTTTGATCACTAACTACATATACTAATCAAATGCAGTTGTAATCCTTTTGCTAGCCATCAAAGATAAGTTTTGCAATGCTGCAGCTGAAAATGGTATGTTAAACTGGTTTTAAACTGCACTTTGAGGTTGGCTCACCGATGATTTTGCTTAATTTGCTTCCATTATACTAAATAGCACTTTGCTTAAACCATCTGTTTGGAATAAGATGTCAACGCTAATCGGCTAGAAGATTTCTGCCTCTGAGCTAGGCCATTAGCCGATCTGGTATAAAATCCACCATTGCTACTACTATCCTGCTTCATGAGCAACTCTGGAATACGCTGAAGGTTAACTTCAGATTTATGATTCCTCCGGATAAGTGTAGCATTCCTTTTATCAAGGTTACTTTTCCTGTCTGCTACACCTGCCATAATATCAGACCTCTCATAACTATCAGTGGCCAAACTAAGAGCATTTCGGTGGTGACCAAGAGTTTTGCCGGACATTGGTGAGTTTTGGTTGAACGAACCATTTTCTGAATATTTAAAAGACCTTTTTTCGTACTCTACCATGCTAAAGATTTCAGATGCGCATTTCTTCATTTTTGGTTTAGCTCCGTACTGACCTGGCAAAGAGCGCCGGACTGAGGAGAGCTTATGCTCGGAGGACTTCCTTCTCAGTGGCTGGAAAGATTCAAACAGTTCATAGCTTGTATTATCAGCTGGACTATTCTCTGTCTCATCTTGTCTGCAGGAATAACAATGTTTATGCCCATCAGTGAATTAAATGTTCATTAGAAGTAATATTCTATATTGTATTTAATTGAAATAGAAAATTTATATTTGTAACCTGTAACCATTTACATGGATTAAGATATCATCAAAATTGCCCAAAAGAACGTATTATAACATTAGTTATAAGTTATCAATGTTCCACTCTTACTAAAATGCACCATAATTAAAATAACAAAGCACCTTTGCCATAATTCTTGTAACTTTAAAATCAATCAATAAACTTGTGGTAAAAAAGAAGTTCAAATAAACATGCCATATGCTGTCTTTATTCATCAATAAAGCCTACGTGAACAACTTAAAATAGACATGGCTATACTCCAACCACATACTACTCCTTATGGAAGCAAAGGAAGACAGGGCCTACTCATGGTAGCAAAGGAAAAGCATTGCCCTTATAAAAAAACCTTGTTAAGATATCCCTAGATATCTTCCCTAAACTGATATCTCTCTTTCTATCATATATTTACTTCTGTTTACGTAAAACACAAGCCTTTTAAAAAAAAAACTAAACCCTTTTTTATTCTGTTTTTTTTTTCCCTCCTTTTAGGGTTTAGATTAACTTATGGTAACTTACCCTGTAGAACTTGGCTGAGGGTGCTTTCCATTAAGTGGAATGTGAAGGGTCTTGAGAGCAAACATCTGCATATCAGTCACAAGTCCATTCACCTTCCTTATGTCCGCAACCTACAGTTTTACAGACAAGAAAACTTCATCTACAACTTAGCAGAGAAATACATACATATATAACAAAAAGTTCAAAACCATTTCATATAACTCAATACGATACAATATAGAACTTTTCCATCCCTTTGATTTAACGAAATTTGTTCCTATACCAATTCATTTTACTTCTACAATAAGTTTGTTGCATCCAAAATCAATAGAAATATGCATCAGCCTTTTTGCCACATACTGATGCAGTTTCCTGATGAAAGAGAAGAACAATACCTCAACACCATACTTGATTGCAATGCCAGCTAAAGTGTCCAATTTGGAAATAGGATGTTGAATGTAGGCTGGTGTTGGAGGAGATGTTGATGCAAGAGACGGCATCATCATCATTTGCCTATTCGGTAGGTTTTCATCGTATTCATACGTAGGGCATGTTTGGATCTGCATTGCGGTTCTCTTCAAAATTCAATCCCAAATATTCTAAATTTAAGTCCACTGCCAACCCAACCAAACTGGTGGATAAACCGATTCTGATCTTCGGTCGTTATGCTCTTTCCACTTACACATTGAAATCACCGATGCAAACCCATTACAACTGCGTCAAATCAGAAGGGTATGCGCATTTGCCTAAAAAATGAATCACATCAAATGCAGGTGAAGAACTAAACAAGGTTAATTACGGACGGCAGGTTGTTTTTTCACAGAAAAAACGAGGATTTCTTTCACCCTTTTGCGATCAAGATTAGTCTAGCCTTGACTAATATTATTTTTTTATAAATATCCATCAAAGCTAAAAATGAATTACTAAATTATTAGAACTATAAATACGTGCCGGTTAGATTGCGATAAAGAAAAAGCACTTAAAAATAGACATTTTCCAAATGCATTTTTGGCATTTCTCAATATGAAAAGATCTTGGTGGTTTGTATTTTTTGTATAGCTGCTGATATTCATCCCTACCAACAATTTCAATGAATTGAAAATCCATGTTTCACTGCAAGATATATGTGGGAGCATCCTTGATTTATTCCATATTTATTTTGGGATTGATCATTTTTTTTTTGTTAAGAATCACACTTTTGTTTTATGGTGAAAGATGAATTCAAATTTTAGTTTTGTCCCTCAGTTATATTCGGCTTGAAATAAAGAAATTTTTAATTTTTCGAATCAAATTAAAATATAAAGAAATCAGGTTTGAAATGAGTTTCTATCGAAAAGTAAATTTTTAGCAGTACAGGTTTTACCTTATCAGTATTTCTGGAGTTATTTAGCTTTTTGTTCCGAAAAAATAAATACCAGTGATACATGTGATTTGTCACTGATATTAAGACGAATGTTCTGTAAAAATAATTATTTTTTAAATTTATATCAGAGACAAATGTTCTGTAAATAAAACCAAAACAATTACTTTACTTATATGTAAATTGAGTTATAGTTTAAGAATTGCAGAAGCAAGAATCTCTTAAGCATTATCTAAGGGCTTCAATCCCAATCAAACAGACGGAAATTCTGGTACGTTCTCCCATCCACACATTTCCGTCCACAATATCAAACCTCAAGGAAGTTAGTGGTGAAAGTAAAGTTACAAATAAAATTGATGGTAAAAACGCACATCGTTCGATTACTCTAAATTTATGGATTTTGACAGGAACATGAATTGTATTCCACAACCACCGGAATACTCGTTATGAAAAAATTTCCGGTGGCATCTATCAGTTTTGCAGTGTTAAAATTCTACAACACAGATTGAATGTTACACCACCATCTGATACCACTATGCGATTAATCAAGAAGTTCTTCGTCTTCGTCTTCATCTTCACTATCCTCTGCGTGTTCTCCTTCTTTGTGGCCTTCTGCGTCTTCTTCACCTTCCATCTCATCATCAGTTTTTTCTTTGCCTCCAGTGTTTCCTAATAGGTATGAGTAAGAACAGAAGTTAGTAAAGGCCGAAAAGGGTCATGTGGGAACCATGTGCAAAGAACAAGTTCGTTGACAAATGATGCAGACAATTGAAGACTTCAAAATCAGAAGAAAAATGACTAAGGGGCTAAGCAATGATCAAGGGAGAAGAGAAAATGAAAAAAATTAGAATGAGAGTTGTTCAAGAAGCAAAGACTTCTCTACAGTACATAATCAATTGATTTCAGAAGGATCTCCATGTCTACTATACTAGAAAGCAACAAAAATGACAACTTTAATGACAATGTCAACAATAACCATCAAGGGAATAAGTCTAATGAACTGCTATTCACAACGCTTTCAGTAAAAGTACTTCTGGATTTGGTACTTTCAAATCACGATATGAAATAGCTCAAATGAGCTACTATTCAATACGCTTTTAGTGAATATTAGACAGCTAATATAATTGAGGCTTTGATAGAAATTTTAGTAATAATAAAAGAATCTACTTGAGGTCGAAGTGTAGGATGAGGTACCATATTCACTGAAGAGAACTTCACCCGAACACAGTCCCTTCTCAATTTTAATAAGTTGAAGAGTCATCCTGGGTCCAACCTCTTGCAATTTGACAGCACTTTTGGTAGAGGCACGATTAACTCTACCAAGATCGCTAGACAAAGTAATTGTTGCTGCTTCCTCATCAGCTTCACTTTCGGATCCATAGCCAACCCTTAAAAATCACAAAGTTAAATTAAGAGAGGAACAACCTGGCTAATTATTTTGTACAGATAGCAGAATGCAAAGGTCAAAAGGATCATATCATACAAATTTCCTTCCAGATCATCGTTCAAAATAAAAAAGTAAAAGAAAATGAAAACTTGATTAATTATCTTACTTTGTGACAAAATCACTAACGTCTTGAAGATTCCTTAGATCAGGAACCTGATGGGTCTGTACAAGTTTTCTTAATCTGCGTGAGACACCTACAGGTTGTAATCTTATGGAATAATGCCGAAAATCGATGAGCTTAGTGTCTTTGTTATAATTAAGCAACAAGATTCTTTGGCAAGTGGAGAGCTTAACCTGAAATAAAAAGTTGTGACAGTAAGAGATGAAGGACTTGGGTGTCAAGTAAGTCATGGATGTGTGTGTGCATATAAACTCACAGTTTTGACATCAATTGTTGGAAAAATATTCTGAAACATGTTAGTTGTAAGCTGTAGAGGTAAATCTCCTCTCACAAATCCAGAAAGCACAATCTGAAAAGAAAACAGAGACATAAATGTAGTGATAATAACAGGGTGAATTGCATTTGAAGAACAAACATTATCACAAAAAGTTATCAACTAGGCCTAACTTTTAAGAATATGTAACCCTTCAATGGTAAGTGAGTACAAAGAATACTTTACCAAAGCAGAATTTTTGAAAAGATCCTTAGGGCATCTAGGATGTAATTGAGATCGAGCAATGTCAGCAGCCAATGAATATTCATGTATCTTAAACGTAAGAGTAGGCCCTTGAGGGGTTGTTGCAACCCTCAAGTAAGGTGAACTTGCAGTTTTTGACAATATAAAGAAATGCGTGACACCCATGGGTCCAGCAACATTCAGAAAGTCTCTCAAATTATTCCGTTTCTTTTCCTGCAAAATACAAGACAAAAATTTATACATTCAACATTAAGACACAGAATCTCACTCCAGACGGAAATCATACACCCTTCACACAAAACAATTTCGTCCAAACCGTGTAAAACCACTATGAAAGACGAAATTCTACTTTCAAATATTAAAATCGACTCCAGTTCAACACTACTTGTTAAGTGGATTAACCCTATGCCAGTTAATCCCCAGGTCTGGGGATTTAATCACAGGAAAATCTGTTTTCAATTTCACAAATTATATTTTTACTATATTTCTAGTTGCAGGAACACAAAACAAGAAGCAATTTTGAATTCAGCCCTGAAAAGATCACATCAATCTCTACAATGTTAGGCCAAAGATGAACAACGAAAGTTAAGAAGAAGAATAAGGGAATATTGAATTAACCCTAAGGCTGAGAGCAGTATATGGGAGCATCAACTTTCTGAGGTCCATCTGAAGCTGTTTGAGAGAGGCCGGAATCTTCCCTCGTGAAAAGACAAAACTTTTAGGGATTTTCTTTCCCGTAATAGGATCCACGGTCGGTTGCTCTTCCGGTTGCTTAAACTTTTTCATCACAAAGGGTTTCCTGAATCCATGTTTGTTCTTCCTCTGTTCCATTCAAGAAGAAGATACGACGAGTTACGATAACGGGAACGATGATCGGAAAGAGAAAATAGAAACGCAGAAAAAGAGAGACGGAAACATTACCATTGTTTAAGGTTGTCTGCCGCCGAAAGGGTTTGGGCCTGAAGGAGAAGCACTGCTCAAAGGTTTAGAGTATAACTAAATGGAGAACAGTGACAAAGAAAATAATTTGAATAAGCATTAGGTTCTTAATTTAAAATGTATTTTTTAGTATTTGATAAATTTAAATTTCAAAAAAATATTTATATTCTATTTGTTACTTTCTTTTTAATTTCTCTTTAAAATATTTTTACCCTAACCATCAAAGTATTCTTTTATCATTTGGTATGCTCTGTATTATCATTCTAGAATAACATGTATTGTTAAAACATTTAACAAAAATAAATTTATTTAAAGAATAATAAATATATATATATATATATATATATATATATATAAACAAAAATTTCTTCGTAATATAGATAATATTTTAATATCTTTAATTGTGATACTCGTATTTTAGCTTAAATAAGAATAAGCGAATAATAAAATGGATACAAATAACAATATTGACTTAAAAAATTAATTTATAAGAAATTATTAGACATCTATTATAATATAAAAAAAATTATTTTATTATCCATATTTATTTTGTTGATAAGTGCAATAAAAGTTGGTTTTTTCGGTCATTTGACTTTTTTAATTTCTCTTTTATTTATATTTATATTGTTATAGCATGTTTATAAGAATTATTTTACTTTATTTATTTATTTATTTTATTAAATTATTTTCAAAAATATGTAAATTAGATATTTGTAATAAAAACAAAATTATATTCTTTACATTCATCTTTTACTATTTTCAATTTGAAAATGTAAAGTTTAAAATTTTAGTAAGATTGAAAAAAAAGTTAAAACTAACTAACTCATTATTTTAAAATATATTATTAATGGATTTATATTGTTTTTACTTAAGTCTACAAAAAATATATATATATATATATATATATATTACATTATACATGTATTAATTAAACAAGTTTAGCAACACACTAGATAAATATAGCAAAAATACATTTTATATTAATCTAACAATATGTATATTATACGAGTTTGTATATTATTGATTAGATAAGTATAATAAAAACCATTAGAGAGAGTATAGTAATATACAATAAAGAAGTTCATTCATACATTAATTAGATAAGTATAGTAAAAAAACATTAGATGGGGTATTCCATGAATCGATTAAACGATTTTAAACATATAATACAATAATTAGACAAGTATAACAAAATATATTAAATGAGTTTCTCAATGCATTAATTAAATAAGTTTAAAATTATACATTAGTTTGTTCATACAATCATTAGACAAGTATGGCAAAAAACATTAGACAAATAATTTCACACATTAATTAGACCACTCTTTGAATACTCATTTGATGAATTTGTCAATACAATATTAAACAAGTCTAACAACAAAAACTAGACGAGTCTTTCCATAAGCAAATAAGAGAAGTCTCACAATATACATTGCACAATTTTGTCTCACCATACACAAATCGTACAAGTCTATTAATACACATTAGACGAGTTTGTTTATTCATTGATAAGCAAGTCTTGTAATACACGTTAAATAAGTATGCATATACATCGATTATACAACTATGTTCATACACTAATTAAACTATAATCTAGCAACAAACACTAGACAAATATGTTTATACATTGATTAAACAAGTCTAGCAATATACATTAGATAAATTTGTCTATACACAAATTGGATGAGTTTATTAAAACGCATTAGACGAGTTTGTCCACTCACTTATTATTACACTTATTAAAAGAGTCTAACAATACATGTTATATGAATGTGCATGTATATTGATTAAACAAATAAAGTAATATATATCAGGCGAGTCTCTTGATGTAATGATTAAATGAGTCTAGCAATACATATCAAACAAGTTTTTCCATGCACTTGTTATAATAATATAACAAAAAATTACACGAGAATGTTCATACAATAATTAGACAAGTTAATTCATACATTCATTAGACAAATATAACAAAATTTATTAGACAAATGTATGAATACATTAATTAGATAAGCAAAGCAAAAAAATAGACGAGTCTGTTGATATGTTGATTAAAGGAGTCTATAAATACACATTAACCAAGTCATTCACATATTTATTAAACAACTCTAACAATATACATTAGACAAGTTTTCTATATACAAATTAGACGAGAATACACATTAATCAAGTTTGTTCATTCACCAATTAAGTGAATTTTGCAATACACATTAGATGAATGTGTTTATACATTGATTAAATGAGTATGAAAAAAAAAACATTACATAGGTTTAACAATACATGAGTATAGTAAAAAAAATTATGAGCTATTACATACATTGATTGGATGAGTTTAACAATATACGTTAGACGAGTTTGTTCATCACTGATTAAACGTGTACCGAACATACATTAAACATGTTTGTTCATACATTAATTAGATTAGTCTAACAATATATGCTAGATGAATTTATTCATTACACAAATTTATTCATGTACTAATTAGACGAGTCTAATAAGAGATATTATTGACATAGATAAATAAGTTAGACTTTGTGAGTCTATTTTATTGTACATAGTTATGTTTTTAAGGTCTTAAAATATTTAAAATTTTATATCATATTGATTTTGAAATTAAATTAAAATTATAGTGTTTTAATCAAATATAAAACCAACATTTTTTTCATTTATATTTAAATGAAAAACCTTTTGGAAAAAAAATATGAATCCTTTTTAGAAAATCTGTTTGGTAACTTCTAGAGATATTTTTTTTTCCCGACTCCATTTTCTCCTATCCACAAAATTAAAATTTAAGACCTTACTTAAGGGGTTTAAGCCCACTACCATCCAGATACACCGTACTTTTGTTTGACCCAATTTTTTACTTAAAAGAATAAGTTGAATAAAATACTTTAAAAATAGCTTATATTCAAGTCAATAAACTTAAATATAACTTAAGCTAGCTTCTTTCTCAAAACCTTTTTCATCAATTTCTTTCTCTTTCGACATTTCTTCTTTTTGGGGTTGCTGACTACAATTACTGTAACAAATGTGTGCATATTTATTTACATTTTCGAAACTAGACAATCCTTTTAAAGTTTATTGAATCAACTGAATGCACATCAATAAAATAATACAAATAATTAAATAGTATAGATAACATTGAAAAAGATAAAATCATAATTTAACGATACTAATAACAAAAAAAAATTATTTATAATTTGTTAATATTCAAATACACATAAAGATAAATACATCATAATATTTAAATTTAGATTTTAACAAGTTTATTAAAAAGAAAATTACAAATACTTTAAATTTTTAATATTTAAGGGAAAATATATATATATATATATATATATATATATATATATATATATATATATATATATATATATATATAAATATATTTTATAAGACTTTAACAGTCAATACACACATAAAATTAATATAATAATATTTATGTTTATAGTTTAACAATACACTTCATTGAATTTGTTTAGAAGTTTACTAGCCTTTTTAATAAAAATAAGAAATCTTACAACAAACACGATTTCTAAAAGTCATTGAAATATAACTGTTTTTCAGCGTAAAGTCGTGTTTCCTAACCAAACTTGAAGCTTGTTAAAAAAAAAACACAAGTCATTGAATTATAATCTATAGTGTGATAAACTCTCTTATCCAAAAAGTGCTTTTGCAATACTTTACTTCCGCAGTACAACATAGGCATTATAAAATTGAATTTTAATGTAATATTAATGTGGCAATTACAATTTTACATTGACATAATATAGCTCTCTTTACAGTAGTAAAGTTTGTTCCTATACTTCCTCACTTTTTTTTGGCACAACAGTAAGAAGTCCATTTGATACCATAGCTTTCTCCACAGTAATGAATGTTAAGCATGGATATGTAATCAGCTACAAAATTGCAATCGAGGCAACAAACCTACAAAATTACTTAATTCAATTATAAAATCAAACAATTCAGATCAACTTTAAAATCAATGATCTGATTATAAAAGAGGAATCATGATCCTATGGTTGAGATCCTGGTAGCTTAACATGCGTTTGTTAACTCCAAACTAATGCAGCCAAGGAGGATAAACCGAAAATCATATAACCAGCCTTCAGATGATAAGTTACTGACCGTTGAAGGTAAGTTCAGATTTACTTCATAATTTGGCTTGTCTAGTTAATAGTCATTATTTTTCTCCCGTTAATTTTTTCTTTCCTTCTACAACTTCTATCCTTTTGTAAACCAGAAAGACAGGGAGGTGCACTTATGTCCTTTTCAGCTTCTAAAAACTACAAGTGATATTCAAAGATATGCTGCTAATGTCATCCAGAATAAGGAGTAAGACATTACTTACCATGATGAATTACAACTCTATCCAAGGTAGCGAAGCAACACTCCATCATTCCCCAATACAAATCCCTTCTTGTCATCAATGAACCTGCAGCAAGTAGACCATATACAAGAAGATTTTACTTACTCAAGTTTTATAACCTTCAAATTAGCATTAACCAATTCTAAAAACTCCTTTACACTCTTTCCTGGAAAATTTGTCTTCCCGTTATTTTTAAAACATAAAAGATAACAATCTACTACTAGTCAACTGCATTCATCATAAAATTGAAAAGTATCATAAAGACATAAAAAATACAAAGGGTAAATTATATTGGCATTCCATAATATTTTTTTCAGATTGCACATAATACATTTGTTTTCTTTAAGTTTACTACAACCTCCTTTATAAGGGTACACAAAATTTCTCAAACAATTAGGAGAAATTAGTGAAATTTATAGGGGGTGTTTTCTACAAGTCTCCAAACATGGGGGTAAGGACAAATCTGAAGAAAGATAGGGCACATGAGTGTGATTTACTCAAATATAAATATTAAAAAAAAGGCAACATGCGGAGCCTGGTGTGGTTGGGCAGGGAACTTGCCCAGGTAAATTTTAGTTTTTAAAGGGTAGAAAATAAATAGCTATAATTATAAATTTGAGGCTCAGTAATAGTTAGACTGACTTCACTGAGTATAAATTTGCAGCAATGTTGTCAGCAGCTTTGTCACGGATCCATGACTGGCCACCATTAGTAGTTCTCAAAAGAATACCACTTCCTCCTGCTGCCCAAGCCTCATCCTGCATACATAATTTAGCAAATTACATATACAAAATAATGGCTTCCGTATTGCTCTCTGGTTTAAAAATTAAAAAAAATATTGCAAGAACTGTAGACGCTGAAGTAATATTTCAAATTTTTTTTTTTTCTTTTGGAACCTGTGGCTAGACTGATACACGCAAGAATTGCTTACTTAATAATGCAATTCTTTGAATGAAGGAACACTTTACCGTTGAACGATATCCGACATCAAGAATGCCAAAACCCCGGCTTTGAACTGGAACCTCCTCAAATTCTTCAGTTAACTGAAACAATAATTTATATTTGCTCATATTTGAAGAGAAATGAAGCAGACATCTACAGCAGGCAAAAAAGTGCAACAGAACCAATTATCTCTTATCAACAGATTTTAATTCATCAGTTTAGAAATATATCCTACTTTGTACAATAACAACAGAAACAAAAAGGTTTCAAGCACTTGAAAGCTTTCTTAGAAATAGATCTCATTCCTATAACTCTCTTCAACTTCTCCCTAGTTTAACAAGATGCAACTCAAACATTTTGGGCTAGTTGAATTGGGAACACAGATAAATTTGATAAAATGTGTACCAGGCAATCATTATTTTTCAAAATCAATCCATTTCCAAACATGCACTTAGCGTCACACGACAACAACAAAAGGAAAGTGAATGCAAGAAAGATCTTTGATCAAAGACAGAAGTTTCCTTGTTAATAAATGAGAGAAGGGAGAAAAAAGCAGTCTATGAACGTATAACATAAAGATGGAAATGTCCGAGTGAGGAAGGGTAACAAAATTAAAAGTAATTTAAGACTTACGAAAATATTTAAAAGATTATCCACAGTGACAATGGTAAGGACTGAAATGGAAGACTTTTATCTCACATTCATACCATGGAATGACATTCTCAGAATTACTTACACCTGTTCCCTTGCTGAGATAAAGACCGCCTCCACGAACAAGAAGCCAAAGACCACCATCAGCTCTCCATCCCATGTTCTGTATTCTTCTGGCAACTGCTCTATTATGTGGCTGCCAGAACGGCTGAAAATAAAATAAAATAAAATAAAACAGTTATTACCAAATATAAAGCAGAAGACAAATCACCAGTCAATGGGATATCTCATGGTTAAATAGAAAAGAAATAATCTATACAAGCCACTATCTGATGTATATATCCTAAGGAAGAGCTAATGCATCACCATAGACTTTAGTTACATCATGCATTGAGAAAGGAAGAAAGTTTTTTACAGTAAAAAAACTGATGAAAAAGAAAAAGAGAAAATCCTCTGATTTTGTCTGTTGTTAAATAATTATTTTTCCTCGGAGGTATATTCTATCTAGGGAATCAACTGAATGAAAACAAAGAAAAGAAATTCTAGGACAAATCCAAAAGGAAAGTTTTGTACATCACTTTAACTTACTTTTTGAACCTGACCAGCTTATGGCTGCTACTTCAGAATTTTCATATTGATAATTTCATTCCAGGCGAACATTTTCTCATAATTCAAATTCTAAGAAAGGCATAGCACAAGAACCAGACACAACAGAGGCAAAAAAAATGTCATCCTGAAATAAAATCCTCACCTGACCAGGCTCCCAGGTTAAGTAGAAGTTGCCCCGACTTGAGACTGCAACATACCTTCCATCTGGAGAGCGATTGACAGTATTGAAAGTCCCAGTGTAATAGCTTGCACCACTAATACCACTAGAAACTGTTCTGAAGAAGCAACACAGATAGATAAATGCCTTGACAAATAAAAATTGAAAATGTTCAACATTCACATAATACAAAAGATAAACCAATGAATGAGTTTTTGAAGCACAAAGTCAAATGAGACAAACTTCTTTAACAAACAAACCCATCAACACTCACCGTACTGCAAAACTCAAACGTTTCAATTTTATTAACACATCACTTACTATTTTGAATGAGTAGCATTAGGACACTACAAGCCATATCTGTGACAGTTCAATGCATACATACACAATCGTGCATTATTGGAAACTCACCTGTTAAGAGTAGCTGACACAGTTTCCTGAACAGCAGCTCTCCAGTTGTAACCCCTGTTAGCAGTAACGTATATTGCACCTTCGTCAGTGACCATCTCTGCACTCTTCTCACCAGTCGCTTTTATGTACACCTGCAATACATCCCATTACATTTCAGCACAATTTTCACAACACATAAATAAACACAAATATTATTATTAGAATGAATAACAATGCATAAGCACAAACATAAGTATAGCCAACCATATCCCCTGGAAGTTCGGCGCTGAGAGGTATCCTCTCCCAGCTTTCTCCAGCATTAGCAGTGTACAACAGAATCGCAGGCTTTCCAACTATCCAGCCTTCCTTCCCCTTGAAACTGATAGAATTAAAGCGATAGTTGAAATCTTCATCTTCGGCAGAGGGAATCGAACGCGGAGCCCAAGTGTTTCCTCCGTCCTTCGTCTCCAGAATTGTTTGCCTCGTCCCGAGAAGAAAACCTAAAATACGAACACGTTCATTCATTCAACTCCAATTCAAACCAAAACAACAGAATCCAAGGCGAAACGACAGAATATTACAAATTTACAATACCATGGTTGGGGTCGTCAGGGACAAAAGCGATGTCGAGAAGCACGACGCCGGGGTCGATAGGGAGGTACACTCTCTCCCACTCCGAAAGCGTGTCTTCGGCCCTCGCCGGAAAGTGAGGAAGCGAAAGCGATATTGCGGCGGTTTCGGCGAGGAAGCGTCTCCTGCTCCGGGAAATGTCGTCGGAAGAAGAAGAAGAAGAAGAGGCTTTGATGAGGAGGCTTCGATTCCGAGGGAAGGTTCGCGAGGAATGTAAAGAAGGCCTGATCAAGGAGGTTGAGTCGATGAAGGTGAATTGCAGAGTGGCCATTCTCGTCTTCTCTGTGTTTTCTCTCTCTACCTTATCCTAACGGCCTTCGCGGGTGATTTCAACCACTTCACCTCCACTCAGTGGTTCACAACTAATTCTACTACCATACTTTTTTTTCTTTTTTTCTTTTTTTCTTTTTTAAGAAAAATATTTCACTGTGAACTCTAAGATAAATAAATTAGATATATTAGCAGAAAAATTTAAAATAATTATGTTACATTTTCTTAAAGTTTAATTTAGATCCAGTGTTTTGCCAATTATAATATTTTACTTAATATTGTTACATTAAGTGTAATATAGATATATTAAAAAATTTAGACATCTCAAATATTCTATTATATATATATATATATATATAATAATAATAATAATAACTTTTTCTTTTTTATAAAGAAATCAATAAAACTTATTTAGTAGAATTATTTCATTTATTTAAAATTAAAATAAAACTTTTTTTTTTTTTGGACAAAAGGGTTTGAGATCCAAAGTAAACGAAATTCAAATAACTCATTCTTGTCATTGAATATTCATTAATAACAGATAATTTAAAATGATAATTTTTGAGAAGTTGAATTCGAATTAAGTTAAACGTGCTAGGTTAAATTTGAATCAACCCAAAAGGACCACCATTTAAAACTAATTAGAGCAAAAAGGTCTAAAGTTCCCCCTAATTTTAAGGGATTAGTAAAAACCTTAAAGCAGAAAGACATTGATTCTCAATCAGAAACAGCCACTACGTGGAGAGCTTCTACAAAAGAAAAAACAAATTCCAGACATTCGTAAAGTTGCCTGTGATACTGTGCTATATTATCATTTTTCAGTCAAATAAACTCTCTTTTCATATCTGAAACAAAAGTTAATCACTTCTTGAACTTTCTGCGTTCATAAGAATGAAAAAGTAAAACTGATATACAAAGGAGAATAGACAAATTACTGAAGATATTATCTTTAATTCATGTAAGCAAAGAATTTAGAATAACATATATACAGAAGAGAGAAAGAGTGCAGGAAACTTTCCTTGTGGAACTAATCAAGAATCGGTACACACATATAAATAATGATATACGTACCCTCTTATTTACACCATTGCAAAACTGAATCAAAATTCACGCATTCAACTATCTAGCTAGAGTGTGCATTAGCAAGTGCATATATATATATACATATATATAGCGAGTGAGTGCATTGTTGCAATAATGGAGAAAGGGAAAGAAATGGCAGAGGGAGTGTTGCAGTTCGATGAGACAACGATAAGCGCTCAAAGAGCTGCAAGGAGTGGAAACTGGAGAATGTTCAAGAAAATCTTGGAGGAAGACCCAAAGCGTTTGGTGGAGCCTTTTGACTTGTTTGGGAACACTGCCATTCACATTGCAACACGTTCCAACAATCCAGGGCTTCTCCGTGAGTTGTTGGAAATGCTGAGTGAGAAGGAGAGGTGGCATGCATTGAGGAAGGGAAATTGTGTGAATAACACCCTTCTCCACGAGATCATCTTCTGTACTACGGTGGAGATGGCTGGTGTTGTGTTGAAGTTTGAGAATGAGGCTGCACCAGAAGACATAACAGAAGAAAAGAAAAGACAACCATTGCTAGAGATCGTAAATGACTCAGGTGAAACCCCTCTCTTTAGGGCTGCTAAACTTGGCAGGCTTAAGATGCTCAAGTATATGGCCAGTCATGCTGAGGGTGACATAAGAAGGCTTTTTGTTAGATTTGACAAATATTCCATTCTTCATGCAAGCATTCTTGGACAGTTTTTTGGTACGTATGTGTCTCATTCTGTGTTCTATATCTCTATCTCACTTTTACGTTCTGCAACACTTGTAAAGACAAGTGTTGCTTTTCAAGATAGTATATATAAAGCTAAAGAATATTACTTTTCAAGATATTATATATAAAGACAATGACTGGGGTGTTGCTTCTATCTTTCTGGTACAGATGTTGCTATCTGGCTGTTGAATATGGATGAAAAACTAGCTCAACACAAGGATATGAATGGAATGACATGTCTTCAACTTCTATCCAATATGCCACTTGTATTTAGGAGCCAAGCACCTGCCATGGGAACAGTGAAGAATCTTATATATAACAGTGCATATCTGTCTCAATTTTCCATTTTCCCAAATCCACATATATTATGTTTCGATCAATTTTTTCAAAACATAATCTGGTGCTCATGGATTAAAATTTGGCTGACACAGTGCTTCCTGAGGAAGGATATGAGATCCATGATGATGATGAAAATGGCAGTGCCGACTACTACACACGTCAAAGGAACGATATAGAAAGCGGCCAACAAGACAAGGCAAAGTTTCCTAGTTCAGGTACTCCTGGTCTTGAAAATTGTTTGTTAATGTGCAGGCATAATCACCTCATTCACACACACAGGGATTAAGAAAATGAAATTCCTAATGGAAAATATAAACCACAATAAGTGACAAAAATTCACAAATTGCAGTTCTTTCGAGGATCAACTATGCTGTTTGGAGAACTATGGCAAAAGGTTACAAGTTACAGCTAGCTTTAATTATTAACAGATGTTATATTTTATTTTGTTCTCATGCGATCTGATTTAACATGGGTAAGACTGTCTCATCCTCAAACATCTGTCAACTACTGACAAAACAAACTAGATTAACTGTGTCTTATAGTTAGTTTCTGTTTGATCGGTTTTTATGCATGATCATGCATTTTGCAGAGTTTGATGGGATTGGACGTATATGGAAACTAAAGAAGCAGCATAAATTAGCTGAGCATCTGTCTGAGTTGTTAGTGGAGAAGGACTTTTCATGGCAGATTTCGTTTCATGAAAACTTCCAACCCTTGATTGTATTGCCGGTTCTTTCCTCCAAATCAGACAGGATAAAACACCTTCACCACACGAAGGAGATGCACAAGATCAACAGTGAAATGTCTCGTTCCAGAAGTTACAGACCTATAACCACCGCAATAAGTTTTCCCCATTCTCAGAACTACACGCCACTTCTCATGGCAGCTGGCTCAGGAATCGTGGAAATCGTTGGGAAAATCATTGACAGGTTTCCGGAGGCCATTTGTCACGTTAGCCAGGATGAACACAACGTTCTACACATGGCTGTGAAGCACCGTCAGCTGAAGATCTTTAACATGCTAAAGAAACATTCAGCATTCAAATCATTGATATTCCGGATAACTGCAGAAGGTCGTACTCTCTTGCACCAAATTTCGAGAATGGAGTTTTACGTAGAGCAGCACCTACCTGGTGTTGCATTCCAACTCCAAGACGAGCTGCGCTGGTACGAAGTAAGCTCCTATATTCATCTCATTACTAGAAAAAATTATTGCATAGTCTAACTCTAATATTGTAGCCATGGCTCATTAATTCACTTGACATTTTGTTAAGCTTTTAAGATTCAATTACTCACAACTTGAATCTGTGGGGTGCAGCGAGTGAAAGACATTGTTCCAGCATACTACCTGATGCACTGCGACAAAGACGGGCTAACAGCGGAAGATGTTTTGGAAATGGAGCATAGGGAGATGCACAAAGAAGCAAAAGGGTGGATTAAGGAAACGGCACAGTCATGCTCAACCGTGGCTGTCCTTGTTGCCACGGTGGTTTTTGCGGCGGCCTACACCATCCCAGGTGGCACTAATCAGAACAATGGCACGCCTTTGTTTCTGGGTTCTCGCGTGTTCCTGTTTTACACCGTGACGGACGTTGTGGCACTTGTGAGTTCACTGGCATCAGTGGTGATGTTTCTGTCAATCCTGACATCCCCTTTTGAGCTGTGGGATTTCCGAAGGTCTCTGCCGCAAAAACTGAGCTTAGGGTTTGCATGTCTCTTCTTCTCGCTGGTGTGCACGATGCTGACATTCAGTGCAACAGTTTTGCTGACCATTCGGTTGGAGAATCACCAGAAATGGGCTTCGGTTTTGTTTTGCTGTGCTGTGTTCTTTCCTGTGGCATTCTTTTGGAGAATGCAATTTCCACTTTACAAGATGATTCAACATCTCGCTAAGCGCCTTTTCAAGACGCTAAGACAAGCAGTGCCAACAACGTTTGTCAAATATTCCAGGAAAAGGGCTCAGACAAGAAATTATAACGTTATCAATGACTGAGCTAGCTTGTTATACATGAGAAAACAATAACTAATTCATCTCATCTTAAACTTTTAAAATGATATATATAAAATAAATTTCATTAAGCTAGAACTAGCGTTATTGTATTTTCTAAAGTAAGAGAAATATGTTAATTAAGAATTTAACATATTTACTTGTGTATATCATACAAGTTTTATCTCATATATAATAATAGGAAAAACTATTTTTAACAATACTTTTTTAACAACTTTTTGACAACGCATACGTGACAGCTTGTGATTGGTCCATTTTAAATATCTTTTAAACATAAATTCAAATAGACCAATAAAATGATGACATGTGTCCCGTTGTCAAAAAAGTTGTCAAAAAGTGTTGTCAAAATATCATTGTCCCATAATAATAATATTAGTTGAGATTGGGTTAAATCATAGAGAACTTTTTTTGGAATCCAACCTGAGTCAAACTTATAATATTTCACTTAATATTAGAATTATAAGTGTAATATAAGAAATATTCAAATCTAATAATCTATAATATACAATTATTTCATTTATTTAAATTTAAAATTAAAATTAAACTAAATTAAATTTTAAATGAAATTCAAATAACTCATTCTTTGTTAATTGAATAATTCATATTTCAATAACTAGATAACTTAAATAATAAATTTTAAGAAGTTGAATTTGAATTAAGTTAAATGTGTTAGGTTAAATCTGAATCGATCTCATGAGTCCAATAAAAACAATAATGCTCTTGTCAAAAAATTATTGAAATATCATGATCCAATCAATTAGGTGAGATTTATACTATAGTAAAGTAATCCGCATCCCGATTCAGTTTTCAATAAACATTTTAGATGTTCAAAGACATAATGCCAGATGAATTTTATTCTTTCTCTATTATATTCATTAGTTATTTTATATGTAATTTATTCAATGACCATGATTCATTATTAATCAAATGATACGTTGTGCATACCGCGTTTTCATTATTTTAAATAAACTATTTTAGGCATCACATGAGATGAGTTTTTCTCTTTTTTATTATTCTTATTTATGTAAAACCAATATTAGTTTTCTTATATAAGTTGTAGCATGTAGTGTTTGAAATGTAAGAGAATTGTTTTGAAAGCTCATATATTGATAATACAATGATGGGAAATGATAGTGCAATGTGTGAAACCAAGTGCAGGTATGATGTTTTCCTTAGTTTTAGGGGAGAAGACACTCGTCACACATTCACTTGTCATCTCTATCATGCTTTGCGTCGGAAGGGAATTATCACCTTCATGGATGATGGAGAACTCAAGCTTGGAGATCAGATTGGTCCAACACTTCTTAGGGCCATTGAAGAATCGAGCATCTCAATTGTTGTTTTATCAGAAAATTATGCAGATTCTTCATGGTGCCTTGATGAACTTGTGAAGATCCTCGAGTGTAAGGAGTCAAACAACCAGCTGGTTTGGCCAATCTTCTACAAAGTGAATCCGTCAGATGTGAGACATCAGAAGGGAAGTTATGGTGAGGCCATGACTAACCATGAAAAAAGGTTTGGAAAAGACTCAAAGAAGGTGCTCCAATGGAGGTCAACCTTGACTGCCATAGCCGATATGACAGGAGAGCATCTGAAATCTGAACAAGGGTAAGTAATACGACATGAAGTAGCCTTATTCTATTAAATAATTAAAAAAAATATATGTTTACTGATGAATGTATATATGGATGACTGTTCATGTTTTAGGAGAGATGAATCCAAGTTTATAGAAGAACTTGTTAGCATGATTTTCATGAAAGTGTCTCCTAAATATTTGTCAAGTGATGAGCATATAGTAGGACGAGAGTATCGAGTTGAAGAACTGAAATCACTTCTAAACCTTGAGTCTCCTAATATCAAATTGTTAGGGATTCATGGAACAGGTGGAATTGGCAAAACCACACTTGCCAAAGCTTTGTATGACTCCATTTATAAACAGTTTCAGGGTTCATGTTTTCTTTTCAACGTTCGAGAAAATTCAAATCAAATTAATGGTATAGAATTTCTGCAACAAAGGCTTCTATCAGAGATCCTTGAGGACAGTAAAATTCAGCTGGCAAGTAAAGCAGAAGGAACCAGCAGAATAAAACAGAGTCTACGTTCAAAAAGAATTCTCATAGTTCTTGATGATGTTGATGACATTGAACAGTTTCAAAATTTGGCAGGGAAAAGATTTTGGTATGGTAAGGGGAGCAGAATCATTGTAACAACAAGAGATAAAAAATTACTTGATGTTGGTGGGGTCGAGAACAGATATGAAGTGAAAGGGCTAAACAACCAAGAGTCTCTGGAACTCTTCTGTCAAAGTGCCTTTGGAAACAGTTGTCCTGAAACAAACTATGAAGATCTGTCAAATCGAGCAATAGGCTGTTGCAAAGGCCTTCCACTGGCCTTAAAAGTTCTGGGCTCTCATATGATTGGAAAAGATTTTGGTGGATGGAAGACTGCATTAGATAGATATGAGAAGGGTCCACATCAAGATGTTCAAAAAGTTCTCAGAATAAGCTATGACAGCTTGCCCTTCAATGAGAAAAACATTTTTCTCGACATTGCATGCTTCTTCAAAGGGCAAAGATCAGAATATGTAAAGAGAGTATTGGATGCATGTGACTTTAACTCAGGAGATGGAATTGATACATTAGTTAATAAATCTTTATTAACTGTTGACAGCCAAAGCGAATGTTTGGAGATGCATGACCTGATACAAGACATGGGTAAAGAGATTGTCAAAGAGGAAGCATGGACTGAAATTGGTGAACGCAGCAGATTGTGGTTTCACGAAGATGTTCTTCGAGTACTTGCTGATGATATGGTAAGTGATAGTTCCCAACTTTGTTTCTTGATTTTATCATTTTCAAACATGTTAGCTTAAAATTTTGACAACATAATTAATTTCACTTTTGATTATTTTAAAGGGAAGTGGGAAGATTCAAGGACTAATGCTCGATCCCCCTCAAAGAGGAAGAATTAATTGTACTGGTACTGTATTTGAGAAGATGAAGAATCTTAGAATTCTCATTGTTCGTAATACGAGCTTTTCACATGAGCCTAGTTGTCTCCCAAATAACCTAAGGCTACTTGATTGGAAGAATTACCCTTCAAAATCCTTCCCTTCAGAATTTTATCCCAGGAATATTGGGGCATTTAATTTAAGTAGAAGTGTGCTCGCACTGAAAGAACCATTTGAGGTACAAGTGCTTCTTGTTTAGATTACTTGATCTAACTGTATATAAACATTTGTTCTTTCAATCACCTTCCTCTAAAACAATTGACATGATGTGGATGAATTGTTGTTAATTAATTGATTTATTTACGTTTTTGCAGAGATTTCAGCATTTGACTTATATGAATATATCTTATTGTAATATGGTTACTAAATTTCCTGATGTGTCTGGGGCCAAAAATTTAAGAGAATTGAGACTCGATGGATGCGAGAAACTGGTTACTATTCATGAATCAGTTGGACTTCTCGCTAACCTTGTTTTTCTAAGTGCTTCAGAATGCATCCTACTCAAAAAGTTTTTTTCAACAATGTATTTGCCTTCTCTCGAATACCTTTCCTTAAACCTCTGCACAAAACTAGCGTTCTTCCCAGAGATCAGTGGAACGATGAACAGCAAATTGAAGATTAATATGTTGGATACAGCTATTACCGAGCTTCCAGAATCCATTGAAAAACTTACTGGACTTACCTATCTTGACATGACAGATTGCAAGGAACTTCAACATGTACCAGGTAGTTTATTTATGTTGCCAAATTTTGTCACATTAAAAATTGGAGGGTGTCGTCGGCTTCGAGAGTCAATTACAAGGTTCAAAGGAAGTGATTCAGTTCGCCCAAAACTTGAGACATTACATTTCGATAATGCTTATCTATCTGAGAAAGATGTTCGTACGATTATTTACCATTTTCCTAACTTGAAAGACTTAAATATATCGGGCAACCCAGTTGTGTATCTCCCAGCATGCATTAAAGAATCTACTAACTTGACAAGTCTTCACCTGAGGTATTGTGATGTGCTTCAAGAAATTCCAGCACTGCCGTCAAGTGTTCAGAAAGTAGATGCAAAATACTGCCATTCCTTAAGTTCGAAGTCATTAAACATCTTGTGGAATCAGGTTAAGTAGCACTTTTTACTGATATATATTTACATAGCAAACAACGTATCTTGGTCTTTAGGAGATCTTTTTGTACATAGTTCCAGAATTTCCTCTGCATATTATTTCATTCTAACAAAAACAAAATAACAAAGTATGTAGTATATAAGAATGGAAAACACAAACCTATGTAGCTTACAGTGGAGTTTATTAAAGGACAAATGTAAGATTCTTTTCTGGTTTGTCGGATGTTTCACAGGTCCGTAAAGAAACGAAAAGATTAGAAGTGGTGATGCCAAAAAGGGAGATTCCAGAATGGTTTGACCATGTTAATAAGGGAGGGTTTCCAGAATTCACTGCTCGTAGAAAGTTCCCAGCTCTTGCTCTAGCTTTAGTGTTCGGTGAAGTGGATGCCATAGCCGACAGAGAAATAATGGAAGGTCGCTGGAGAACTGTTGGAATGCATTTATTCATTCAAGGTAAACGCAGACGGTACCATAATTTCAGCGTGGCCGAGAATCATGTGTTGCTGTGTGACCTGCGAGTTTTGTTCAGTTTGGAGAAATGGGAGGATGTAGGATTTGGAGTTGATGAGGATTGGAAGACCTTACGAGTTTCCTGTGAAACAAATTTGAGTCTATGTTCATGGGGAGTGTATGTCTACAAAACTGAGACTAACATGGATGATATCAACTTCAATAGTCAACATCCAAGTTCCTCTTTGGTGTGGAGTGATGACGAGCTGATCAGTGATATGGATAAAATAGTAAGCAAGACAAGAAGTTTGAATCTACCAGAAATGCATAGGGAGTATCGTATGTGGAGCACTGGATCTCGAAAACGCGCCTATTTTAAAGGTGAAAGTAGCCAAGGTTTGGAAAAAGCATCGAGAAGGGTCATGGCCTTAAGAAGGGTGGAAGGAAAATCGGGAATGAACATTGAGGATGAGAAGGACAAAGATTTGGATGCAATGTTGGTTGTGCTGGGAACTGCAGAACTTGATAAACATTTTCATTATCCTAACAGTCACACTGCCGAATCCTTTACTTCAAAATATTGCTGTATACTTTGAGGAAACTTTGAGGAAGTAGAGAAAGTTAAGAAATAGTGCTAGATACCCTGTTCTGTAGTACAACTTATTCCTTGATCAAAATGCATTTATCAAACTCAAGATTAGAATGCTGATTGTTCTGAACACTCATTTGATTGCGGCAACAATATCTGTGAAGTAACTTAATGTTGCTTGAATGGATTAAAGAATATTTTTACTTGACAACTCATGATGTGAATTCTGGCTATATTGTATAAATTGTATTTTTACTTATATATTAACAATTGATTCTTAAAGTACGTGGCAATTTCCTAACTATTATACTGTCTATAAGGAAAAAGATAATAATTCACATGAGAAAGATAGGCGTTGTGTTGTGTTGGGGAATCTCCACTAAATCATAAAAACACAGCTCGTTTGACCAATCTTCTACAGAGTGGATCCCTCATACGTGAGGCATAAGAATGAAAGTTATGGCCACTAAATAGAATTTCATTTTCATAAATTGAAAAGAATACATACATTTAGAACTAAATACAATTGATGAATGAAATAGAAACAACAAACAATTGAATAACGAATTATTAAAACCTTAAAAAACAGGAGGAAAGGCAAAAGCTTGACTTAGTTGACAGAGCTGCAAATGTTTCTGATGATTCCAGCTGATCCGGTTAATGGTTCAATATCTCCCATTTTGATCATAGCAGCTGCAAAGTCAGACTTAAAAGTTGTAGGATTTTTGCTGTATTCGGACACAATAGAATCTGTAGAGCCTCCACTGAATAGAACTTGATCTGAGTGAAGAAGACCCTTCTTCTGAATCAAATTCTTGAAGTAGTTGTTGTCAAATGAATTAGGTGTCACCAAGTCTAGTGCTGCCAATTTCTTGTCATTATCATCATTGACAACTAATGGACAACCCCGTTGACGAGTGCTTGCAAATCCAGCATCAATATCACTTGCATTGTTGTAAATCCTTCCACGGAATGTCGAACATTGAGCTTGTCCAATTGTGTGAGCACCTGCATGCATTAACATACACAGTATTTCTTTAATCTCACCCTTATACTGTACAAATATAAATTAGTAAATGTTTTCAAACATATATATGATAAATGAATCAATTACCAGATAGAGTAACCATGTCTCTGGCAGTGAGTCCCTTCTTGTTGAATCTAGAAATAAGAATGTCAACATCGTCTGTAAAACGTGGAAGGTCATTAGTGGCTTCAATTTTGCTTGCTGTGGTAGAATCTCTTCTTCCAAGTTTCACAGTCCATGATGGACCACCCACCTGATCAAGAATTCAAAAAAAATGAATGATTAAGTCATTACTTATACTATACAATATTACGTTAAAACCATCAAACATTTGTCAATCTAAGGTTGTTACTCACAGCAAATGATGCATCACGAGCAGCTACTGCCACAATGTCTGCACATGATACAACTCCTGGACACACTTTCTCCACCTCAGTTTTTGCTTGATCGATAACGTTAAATCCTCTTACTGAGTTAAAGTTCTGAGGTGCAGTCTTTTCACTCTCGATGGTGGAGCTATCATCAAGCAAAATTGATGCATCACAACCCTGCAAAAGCATATGAAAAGATTCCCAGTTAATGATTTTATGGTCCAATATAGTTAAGCTTAAAGTTAGTATATGGTATTGATCAGTAAACAAGAAAATGAAGATGTGTGTATTACCTGAACAAAACAATCGTGAAAATGAAGGCGAATGAGAGATGCAGCCATGCGACGTTCCTTAGAAACTGCAGTACGAATGACAGTTCTNATGGTGGAAAGTGCATTGGGACATGTACTCTCATAAAACTTAGAAGACAATTGTGCATCANATANTGTGGCTAACAACACNAACGTAGTGACAACAAAACTTGCTATGCTTGAAGTTCTGCACGCCATCTATGAATATCACGTTCCAATATTAAATACAATGAACTGAATCAATTATTTAACTCAACACTGAAGAGAAGTAAAGAACTAATATTGGTATCGAACAATAAAGAAAGAGAATGAAGATGAAGATGATGGAAAAAGATGGTGGAATGGTGGTGAATTTATAGGAGGTTTTNGTTTGTGTTAGAATCATTCGCAGTCATTAAAATCTGCTCAACGCGGTGTTGTGCTGAAGGTTGCAGCTNGCCATATACACTGTATAAAAGCTTTTTGACCAATTCTTGTATTCATTATCCTTTAGTTGTTTTGTCGCCTGTTTTGAATATATCTTAGTATAAGGAAAAACTTTGCATGAAATTGGTATTCTTATATGACAAGTTCTCTCTCGTATATGTGCATGAACGGTGGTTAGTTTCCAAGATAATGCCACAACAAACTTGTACGAAATGTTTTTGTCTGTTTGTGTTGTATTAATCACAGACACGTGCTACAAATATNAATTGAATTGTCATTTTGAATAGTGTGTCTGCATATACTTGGTTATTAGTATTGGAAATATATTGTATAATTTATTTGTAAAATAGATGGAACGTAAAATTAAGAACATAAATAAATAAATATTTTATTTGATCAGGGTTTCTCTATTGAAATTCTTATCAGGCATAAATATTGTACTGTTTAGCATATATAACCATTGTTACCATGCTATATTTAGTTGTTTCCACTCTAATNGTTAATTTAATTATTTTATTTGACCAGGGTTTCCTTAATCATTAGCCCATTTCACTTTTTTATATATACTTTTGTTAACGGTAATTGTATGATTAGTCTGTTTGACTTTTTTATACATATTTTTGCTAACGTAATTGTAGTTGACTTTCTGATTATAAAAATTATCTATTCTNATTTTGATTCTTTATATAGTTGCCATTCTTGATGTTGACAGTTTGTCAAACATAAAAAAGAGAAAGTTCTCATCCACAACTTTACTTTCTTTCGGTAAAAAAAGTATTATTTTTCTTAATTTGACTTTAGTGCGCATCAATACATTTACTTAGAGTGATTAGTAAACTCTTATAAAAAATAAAGCAATTACTTTTTTTTAATGTACACATTATCTACAATATTTTGTAAAATGTATAATTTTTTTATACAAAAAAATTACTTGGAACTAAAATATTATTCTTTAAGAGGAAAAATGTTAAATTCGAGTTTTGAAAACAAAATATGATTGAAAAGTTTTCACTAAAAGTAATTATCATATGGTCGAATGATANAAAAGTTTTCACTAAATCTTTAAATTTTATTTTGTCAAAATGGTCGAATCAAAATGATCACGTGGGATATTGTTTCAAGCATAAAAATCAAGACATTTGNAAATTTGTTTTCATCAAACTAATTTGTTAAACAATATAATGTGAAAAAACATAAAAAGACAAGTATAAGCCGACAAGATCTCTTTCAAGGAAGCTTTCAAATGTTNAGATTAATCCAAATCATTGTGACTTATAATATAACTTTACGCATGCTGGCTAGCTATAGTTATATTATACCTAGTCCAACTAACTTTAATTATTATATATAACTATAGTAATCTCGATTATTATATGTGAGGTAAATTTTTAAGAAATTAATTTAAAAGGTAATTCACATCTATCATGAAGTCAAATATATAATTAACAAAAATATAACAATAGTATGTGTAAAATTATTTTTATTTATTTACTAAATAAATCNTATGACTTATTTGTGATTGTCCGAATTGTAAAAAAAAAAACAAAAGTTCTTATCTTAATTTTAAAATTATATCATTTTCATTATTTTTTCAATGTTTTTTATTTTATTTTCTCAATTTCAAACATTTTATCGTTTTATTTCTAAAATTTTTGATATATTTTATCTTTAATTATATATCATCANCGTGTCTATGAAAGAGAAATAAATTGGTCTTCATAAATATTATTTGAACCATTATGTTTTGA